>NC_037681.1:86907905-87065811 GCF_003255815.1 Theropithecus gelada
CAACACATCAAAAAGCTTATCCACCATGATCAAGTGGGCTTCATCCCTGGGATGCAAGGTTGGTTCAACATTCGCAAATCAATAAACATAATCCAGCATATAAACAGAACCAAAGACAAGAACCACATGATTATCTCAATAGATGCAGAAAAGGCTTTTGACAAAATTCAACAGCCCTTCATGCTAAAAACGCTCAATAAATTCGGTATTGATGGAACGTACCTCAAAATAATAAGAGCTATTTATGACAAACCCACAGCCAATATCATACTGAATGGGCAAAAACTGGAAAAATTCCCTTTGAAAACTGGCACAAGACAGGGATGCCCTCTCTCACCACTCCTATTCAACATAGTGTTGGAAGTTCTGGCTAGGGCAATCAGGCAAGAGAAAGAAATCAAGGGTATTCAGTTAGGAAAAGAAGAAGTCAAATTGTCCCTCTTTGCAGATGACATGATTGTATATTTAGAAAACCCCATTGTCTCAGCCCAAAATCTCCTTAAGCTGATAAGCAACTTCAGCAAAGTCTCAGGATACAAAATTAATGTGCAAAAATCACAAGCATTCTTATACACTAGTAACAGACAAACAGAGAGCCAAATCATGAATGAACTTCCATTCACAATTGCTTCAAAGAGAATCAAATACCTAGGAATCCAACTTACAAGGGATGTAAAGGACCTCTTCAAGGAGAACTACAAACCACTGCTCAGTGAAATAAAAGAGGACACAAACAAATGGAAGAACATACCATGCTCATGGATAGGAAGAATCAATATCGTGAAAATGGCCATACTGCCCAAGGTAATTTATAGATTCAATGCCATCCCCATCAAGCTACCAATGAGTTTCTTCACAGAATTGGAAAAAACTGCTTTAAAGTTCATATGGAACCAAAAAAGAGCCCGCATCTCCAAGACAATCCTAAGTCAAAAGAACAAAGCTGGAGGCATCACGCTACCTGACTTCAAACTATACTACAAGGCTACAGTAACCAAAACAGCATGGTACTGGTACCAAAACAGAGATATAGACCAATGGAACAGAACAGAGTCCTCAGAAATAATACCACACATCTACAGCCATCTGATCTTTGACAAACCTGAGAAAAACAAGAAATGGGGAAAGGATTCCCTATTTAATAAATGGTGCTGGGAAAATTGGCTAGCCATAAGTAGAAAGCTGAAACTGGATCCTTTCCTTACTCCTTATACGAAAGTTAATTCAAGATGGATTAGAGACTTAAATGTTAGACCTAATACCATAAAAATCCTAGAGGAAAACCTAGGTAGTACCATTCAGGACATAGGCATGGGCAAAGACTTCATGTCTAAAACACCAAAAGCAACGGCAGCAAAAGCTAAAATTGACAAATGGGATCTAATTAAACTAAAGAGCTTCTGCACAGCAAAAGAAACTACCATCAGAGTGAACAGGCAACCTACAGAATGGGAGAAAATTTTTGCAATCTACTCATCTGACAAAGGGCTAATATCCAGAACCTACAAAGAACTCCAACAAATTTACAAGAAAAAAACAAACAACCCCATCAAAAAGTGGGCAAAGGATATGAATAGACATTTCTCAAAAGAAGACATTCATACAGCCAACAAACACATGAAAAAATGCTCATCATCACTGGCCATCAGAGAAATGCAAATCAAAACCACAATGAGATACCATCTCACACCAGTTAGAATGGCGATCATTAAAAAGTCAGGAAACAACAGGTGCTGGAGAGGATGTGGAGAAATAGGAACACTTTTACACTGTTGGTGGGATTGTAAACTAGTTCAACCATTATGGAAAACAGTATGGCGATTCCTCAAGGATCTAGAACTAGATGTACCATATGACCCAGCCATCCCATTACTGGGGATATACCCAAAGGATTATAAATTATGCTGCTATAAAGACACATGCACACGTATGTTTATTGCAGCACTATTCACAATAGCAAAGACTTGGAATCAACCCAAATGTCCATCAGTGACAGATTGGATTAAGAAAATGTGGCACATATACACCATGGAATACTATGCAGCCATAAAAAAGGATGAGTTTGCGTCCTTTGTAGGGACATGGATGCAGCTGGAAACCATCATTCTTAGCAAACTATCACAAGAACAGAAAACCAAACACCGCATGTTCTCACTCATAGGTGGGAACTGAACAATGAGATCACTTGGACTCAGGAAGGGGAACATCACACACCGGGGCCTATCATGGGGAGGGGGGAGGGGGGAGGGATTGCATTGGGAGTTATACCTGATGTAAATGACGAGTTGATGGGTGCAGCACAGCAACATGGCACAAGTATACATATGTAACAAACCTGCACGTTATGCACATGTACCCTACAACTTAAAGTATAATAATAATAAATAAATTTAAAAAAAAATAAAAAAATAAAAACAAAAATAAAAATAAAAATAAAAAATTAAAAAAAATAAAAAAAATAAAAATAAAAATAAAATAAATGTACCATAAACATGACACTACAGATAATTAAATTGATCTTTGTTGAATCTAAATTATGAACATAGAAACTCAAAGACTCCGGATTTTAAGTGCCGTAGATGAAATGCTGTCCGGCCGTGGAGATCCCCTGAGCATCTTTAGTTTATCTCTTGGCTTCCCAGGAGTTCCACCGTGTTGGTGGTACCAGCTTCTCCTACCCTCCACAAGACCCAAACCCACCACCACCCTGGGTGCCCTGAAAACCCAGCCTCCTACATCACTGTGGTGACTGAGGCAACCTCTTGTGAGTTCTCTTACTATTCCACTGAACATCTCTCCGCTTCTTTAACAGAACTTCCTTTTTCCCTTCATTTCTGTCATGGGTGAAGCACTATGGAGGGACCATATAATTTCTCATTCAAACCAGGATACTTCTGAGAGTGAAAGGACACACCACACTTACACAAGCACACAGTGCACTAGAACCTGTGGACACAGTGTACAACAACTGTCCTGGGTGAGCGGGAACCTGTGGTCACCCTGGAAAGTAGAAACTTTCTTTCCCCAGAATACTTTTCTGCCTCTGCTTTGGTCTTACTTTATGTCTTCTCTGGGACTTGGTTCCACCAATTTACTTCCTTTTATTATTTCTCAGTTTGTCCATCAGTTTATTCACTTAATATTCAAAAAGTGCCTATTATGTCAAGATTGTCTCTGACAATTCTTTTTTTTTTTTTTTTTTTTGCCCAAGCTGGAGTTCAGTGGCATAATCATGGCTCACTGCAGCCTCAAACTCCCAAACTCAAGCGATCCTCCCACCTCAGCCTCCTGAGTAGCTAGGAGTACAGGCACATGCCATCATGCCCAGCTAATTTTTAATTTTTTTTTTTTTTTTTTTTTGAGACAGGGTCTCACTATGTTGCTCAGGCTGGTCTCAAACTCTGGGGCTCCAGTGATCCTCCCTCCTTGGTCTCTGGGAATGCTGGAATCACCACATTTGGCTGACAATTCATTTTTAATGGTAGTTTAGGAGCTCATAATTTTATTCAGCATTCCCTGTCTCACAGAATGGGGAGGGTTACAAAATTTTTACCATTTTAAATGATCTCTGTCACATCCTCATTATCTCCACCATCAGATGCATCCAACGTACCATCACCTCTCCCTCTGATTTTGTAATAGCTTCCTAACCAATTTTCCTGCTTCCTCAATTGCTGCCCCCCGCCCCCGCCAAATCCACCCTCCATATAGCAACCAAAGTAATGTACTAAAGTACAAATTAGATCACATGTCTCCTCTTTCAAAATCCTGCAGTGACTTCCCATTGTAGTTCCAACCTCCTCAGCATGCCCAACAAAGTCCTGCTTGGATGGCCAATGCCGACCTCACCTCCATCAACACACCACTGCCACCTTCTTCGCCCACCTTCCCATGCCACCCACCCCCTTGGGTTACTCTTCTGTAGTTTCCTGGACTTCTGTCAGATCTTCAAATGTGCTAAGCTGTTTCCTTCCCAAAGACTTTTACATTTGCTGTTTCCTACACCTGTTTTTCTGTTTGTTTGTTTGTTTGGAAAATTATGTCATTTATAGCCTTCATGTCCTAGTTTAAATGTCATCTCTTAAGAAAAGCCTTCCCTGACTATCATCTGACTGTCATAGCTTTCCTGTTTATTTTATTCATCATGTTCAACAGTACCTAATTATCATCTTATTGATTTGGTTACTTATTTACCACCTGTCTTTCCTATGAGAGTGCAAGCTCCATGAAGGCAGAGGTTATATCTGGCTTGTGTATTCCTGTATCAACCCATCCTTACAGTAACTAGAACCTGCTGGGTGTTTGATAAATATTGAGCAAACAATTGCAAGTTATAAATGACTTAATACATAAAGTCTTCAGGTATAGTTTTAATTTGTAGGGAAAATTTTTCTAGAAATGGGATTTTTGATTCAAAAGTTTTTTGTTGCCTTTGACATGTATTAACCTCTAAAGAAATTTTGGCAATTTATATCACCTCCGGCAGTATGGGTGTTAATTTACTACTTAATGTTTATTTTGTCAGATAGGTAGGTGAAAATTGTATCTTGCAACTGATATCATTTGCATTTCTTTGATGACTAGTGAAATTAAACATCTTCTTATAATGTGAGACATCTGTATTTCTTTTCATATTGTGTATGTGTGTGTTAATTGCCTATTTTTATCCATTTTTTAGAAAGTTTGCCAATTAAAAATTTTTGATTTTTAAGAGCTCTATCTATTAGAGACACTAAAATTTGTCTATTAAAACGTTGCAAGTATTTTTCTAGATTACCATTTAACTTTTAACCTTGTTATGGTTTTCTAATAACGGAATTTTAAATGTTTATGTAGTTGAAGAAATCAGTCTTCCTTTGGGATTTCTACTTTTAGTCTCATGGAGAGCACTTTCCCATCCAAAGATCATGTGAGTATTTCCTCTTAATATTTTAATGCTTTATTTATACATATTATATACTTATAATATATACCATATTATATTTAAATATGTGTAAAATGGTGTTTTTATGAGGTAGATTTAATTTCAGTTTTTTCAACTATTGAAATTGTTTATTGAATAATTCATCCTTGCCTCAGTAATTTAAAATACCTTGTTTACCATATTAAAATCTTTTATAAATGGCTCTAATTCTGAATCTTTCATTTGGCTCAATGAGTTTCTTTGGCTACTCTGGCACTGTTTACCATACTGCCTTACTTAATATAGCTTAAAATTGTTAATATATGGGAAGACACCTTCCTCCTCATTGCTTCATTTTTTTTTCCATTTTCTTTTCTTTTTTCTTTTTCATTTTTTAAGAGACAGGGTGTCATTCTGTTACCCGGGCTGGAGTGCAGTGGTGCAATGGTAGCTCCCTGCAACCTCAAACTCCTGGGCTCACGCAATCCTCCTGCCTCAGCCTCCTGAATAGGTCATACTACAGGCACACGCTATCATGACTGGCTAATTTTTGTTTAAATTATTTTTTGTAGATTTGGAGTCTCACTGTGTTGCCCAGGCTTGTCTCAAATTCAAACATTTATTTATTCAGGTGATCTTAAATATCCTGTTTGTCAAATTTCACAAAAATCCATAGAGCACTTTGAAAAGAATTGCATTCCATTTACCAACTAGTATAGGTATAACTCACCTTTTTTTAAATTTAATTTTATTTATTTTTATTTTTTGAGACAGAGTCTCGCTCTGTCGCCAAGGCTGGAGTGCAGTGGCACGATCTCGGCTCACTGCAAGCTCTGCCTCCTGGGTTCACGCCATTCTCCTGCCTCAGCCTACCGAGTAGCTGGGACTACAGGTGCCCGCCACCACGCCCGGCTAATTTTTTTTGTATTTTTAGTAGAGACAGAGTTTCACCGTGGTCTCGATCTCCTGACCTTGTGATCCGCCCGCCTCAGCCTCCCAAAGTGCTGGGATTACAGGCGTGAGCCACCACACCCGGCCCCATAACTCACCTTTAATAAGATGAGACTTCTCATTTAAAAATATGGTAATTTCAAGACTTGTGGAAGTCTTCTTTATAATCTTGCTGATGCTTAAGGTCTTTCACATAATTCTTATTAGTTTATGATTTTAAAAATTTTGTTTGCTACTTTGAATGGATTGCTTTCTTCCTTGCATTTTTTAAACTAGTTGTTGTTAGTGTGTGTGAAAGCTATGATTTTAGTACACATATGTTTGAAAATGGCCAACTTGTTTAACTTCTTACTCATCTTTGGAGGTTTGTTTCTTGTGTTGTTTTCCTGGCCGAAAAGAATGTAATTAGAATAGAGTGATAAAGTTGCTTCTTCCTTCCATCCTCACTTCATCAGTTATTCTGTAACACTTTCACCTCACATAGAAGCAAGGGCTTCCTTAAGTTCCTCTTCATTCCTGTTACTCTTCATTCTAGTTTACCCTTTACAGTGCTGACCAATCTAACCACTCTCTCTTCAAAAATATCCAGAATGTTCTCTTTTTCAATTATTCTTTTATTTCTCAAATCCTTATTGAGCACCCAGAATGTGCCAGGCAATGCCAGCAATCAGTGAAACCAATATGATCTTTGCCCTATGAGTTTTCAGAATGACAATGTTAAACACCCCAACCAGCAAGTAAGTGTACGGCTTCAAAAGGTAATGAATGCTTTTGCAGAAAAGAACAGGCACTCCAGCGGAGAATTCTAGGTCGGCAAAGTCCCCAGGAGGACATAATCTTTCAACTGTGACAGGTGAGTTGAATAGAATTTGGCCAGAGGAAGAGCAGAAGAGTATTTCCAAACGATGGAAAGTGGGTGCAAAGACCCGAAGGCAGAAAAGAGTGTAGTGCTTTTGAGAAACAGGAGAAAAGTCCGTGTGCCTGAAGCACAGTGAGTTGTGGGTATGTAGTAAAACACTGGCCTGCCTGATGAAGTTTGAGGTTGGCCACCTCAAAGATTTTGAGTTTTATCCTAAGTGCAATGGGAAGCCATGGAGGGGTTTAAGGGTGGGAATAACATGCTGATGTGATTCGCATTTCAGAAGGCTCTCTCTGCTCCTGAATTATCTCATCATTTAATCAATTACAGATTTGTGTTTACTCCTCATGACCAAGGTATCAGTTAGGGATTAGTCCTTGTTTGTTAAAAACTTACTGACTTATAATCAACTTCAGGAATTCACTGAACATTTATTGAGCATCTGATCTTTTGCCAAGCATATGATAAGTACTAGGGACACAAATATATGTAAGAAAAGATCCCTCAGGGAGTTCACACCTAATGAGGAGAGAGAGAGGACTAAATGTAATTAAGATTCAATTTGACACATACTCCAACATTTATACATAATACACTATAGAATCAGAATAAAGGGGCCATAATTCTGATGGGAGCCAGAGTGCAGGACAGAGGCAGGAGAGATCAGAGGTGAGACAGCATCACAAAGGAAGTGATGCTGAAGTGGAATCTTGACAATTAAGTTTCTTAAAATGAAAAGATAAAAGAACAGTCTGCGCATCTCTCACAGGCGTGAAGGAGAGAATGAGCCATTCGAGGCAATGATAAATGTCAGTAGACAGACGTTAGAGAGCAGGTGAGTGCAGGGAAGACAAGGCTGAACCTGCGATTAGGGTTATAGAGGAGGAAGGGGATTGTATCCTCAGAAAGACGATTATTTTATCTAGGAGGATATGGACATCAGTGAAGGATGCTAAATAGGGAAGTGACCTGATCAGATTTGTTTTTACAAAAATGTAAATCTGGTGGTCTGTAGGAATAGCAGAAACTATTAAGATGGGTGAGAAATAGAGAGCCAAGGCTGTGGTGGGGGAAATGGACTGGAGGGAAGAGGTATGAGCAATGCCAGGTCTCAGGACAGGTCCTAGACCAGGGGCATGAAGTGGAGGAAGGAACCGGAGGGAATCCATAGTAAATGAGGAAGATATTGACAAAAGTGCATTGGATGGTTGGTTTGGGGGAAAAGGATGAGTGCATCTGAGAATATGTTGTTTTAAAGGAGGGTTTGCCAAACTTTTTTGCTAAGGGGCCAGATAGTAAATATTTTAGTCTTTGTTGGACATGTGGTCTCTGTTATAGCTACTCAACTCTCTTTGTGGGATGAAGGTAGCCGTAGATGATAGGTGAATGATGGGTGTGGCTATATTCTACTATAATGGGACAGGGAGTGGGTGAGATTTAGCCCCTTGATTAAGACCTCTGGGGGACTTCCAGATGCAGATGACTACTAGGTACTTGGATAAATCAATATGAAACTCAGGAGAGGAACTCAGGTTTAGAGAACAAAGTTCAGAAGAAGTCAGTATATAGATCATAGGTCACTCACTGAGAGCCCAAATCCCAGCTAGTAAAGGTGATTTTTTTGGGTCAGAAAAACATATACATTACTTAAACTTAAATTTGGATGTCGTTAGGCAGGTGAGAGCTGTTTATTTTACCAGAAGCCCTGCCATTCCTTATTATACCTACCCACTCATGTCTTTATGTTTCCTTTCCATTGCCTGTTGTCATTTAGTTTTCAACACATCATATTACTAACATTTGGTACTGGGAGTAGAAAAGGATGGTCAAGACCAAAACTTGAAGAATATCAACATTTAAAAAGGAAGAAGTAGAAGAATTTGCAAGGAAAGAGCAAGAAATGGCCGTTGATTATATTGCTTGAATGTATTGTTCTCTTAGAGCTTCTTATTGTATTAACCCTTGACTTCCCAATGAATTTATAAATCCCTGAGGCCTGAGACTCCTTGTTTCTTACACCATAGTGTTTCCCACAAATTCTAACACAGTAATAAATGCATCACCAACATTCAACAAAGAATCGTTGATTGGCTATGACTTGCTTTCAAGATAGAAAGATTACTAGCTGGTGCTTTAAGGAAACGCCATGTTTTGGTTTCATATTTTGTTTATTGGAGCTTCAATTGTCTGACCAGGTTCTCCACAGTAGCCTTCCCACCCTCCCCCCACCCAATCCCCTCCCGACAAATCTATTATCCATTGGCGATCCCCCATAACCCTAGAACCAATCCATCCTACCACACATGGAGTTTCTGTCAAGTGTTCTCCTTTCTCTTTGATAACTTCTCTTATTTCCTACTTATTTCTTCCTATGTATTGCCATTTTGACAAAAAAAGAATTATTTAATGGGTTTTACAAAAAATGTGCATAAAAACAACTTCCCTCAATTTAACCAAAATAGTGCTTTGTATATCTTCAAACAGCTTTTCTGGTAAGAACTAATTTCATTGCTTTTTAAAGAATCCACACTAAACAGTTAAGCAACTGAATCTCCACCGGGAAGCTGGGCAGACTGAATCTGTAGGTTAAGGGCTGGTCAAACAACCCTGAAGAAGTCACTGCCTCAGGCTCTGTGAAGCTGTTGTCACAGGGCTCCTGTCATCCCTCAACACCTGGACTCATTTTGACTGACTCCACATTAGACACAAGACTCAATGTAGAAAGAGTTGGTTCCGAAAGTCTTCTGTTAGGAAACTTTCAGTGGAGCAATTCCCTCCATTTTCAATGGTGAATTTACCCTTTCCAGAGTATGAAGGTGGCCCTTGCCTAATGAACCCTCTTAGAAGTAGACTTTCATGTCTAGTGACATGAAAATTAGTGCACATGTCAGGGAGTGTACTTACCTTCATGTAACTCTTTAATGACAGACATTTAAATATGAGAATATAAAGCAAAAATGGTCAGACTTTCAAATTTGATAATAGAAAGCAAAGATTGCTGCATCATGGAGCTAAGCTAATAAAATACTACTCCAATTCTATACCATTCAAGAATATCAGCATCTTCTTGCATAATAGGGTATATCTCACATGAAACACAAAGACATCTTTTTGGAGCATAGCAACTCACTTAGGGTTTCGGAGAAAAAACAGCTCTCCCTCTGAATAATTTGTAATTGTAAAATATAATAGAAGAAGAGACAAGTATTAATAAACATGAGCCTAACCTTTCAAATACATTTCATTTTACTGTATGCCCACAGCAGCTGGTAACCTTCTGACATTCTTATCTTCTAACTTTTGGTTTTCTATCCATCTGTTAAGTATTAAACAATGTCAATTCTGGCCTCATAACTCTAGCTCTACCCCCATCAAACTAGACTAAATAGAACTAAATTCAATTACTACATTAAGATATATTCTGCCTTACTGAAAAACAAAATATCTCCTTTTTACTTTAAATCAAAAGGCATGCTAGAGCTGTGTCCCTTCTGATAACTGCAGCTTCTGAGAGAGAAGAGGTAAAGCCGGAGGTACATGCATTTCTTCTTGTGTACTTTCTATGAAACTTGCTCTTAGGAACATAACTGCCTCCATCTGAGATGTTATCAAAGGTAGCTTAGGAACTTGCCTATTTTGACCACGACTGTATCATGCAAAATCAAAGACAGCAAACTGGGAATGTGTTGGGAAATAGTTTGAAGGTCCCCAGGAGCAGGGAAAGTACTCTGGCCATAAAGCTCCTGTTTTATTCCTATTCCACATAGCCTGCTGTGGAACCAGCAAAGGGATTCCTGCAAGACGAGGCATTACTATACAAATTTGTATAATACAAATACTTAACAGGAATAAGCTACAATAACTGTGCATTAACAAATGTAATCCACCAAATCCAATGACCACTATTCAGTGGCCATCCAGCTGTCCCACCCCAAGTCATGAAAGGAGCTACAACTGGACTAGCAGGGAAATGAGAGGTATTCATTTATGGGCTAATCAGTGGGGCTGGGTACTAGTTAGGGTGGGAATAAATGGCATTTTGGGTGGGAATAAATGACATTTTAAGACCGTCATTGCTGTAAGGAAGACAAGAAACACTTACTTTCCATTCAAGATATGAGATAAAGTTTCCATTTTTAAGTAGTTCTTTTAAAATATAAAAGAGGATTGGACATAGCAAAAATCATGAAAGTCAACGTAAATGCCTGAAGTTTGGGAGTCACTGACATAAAAGAAAATGAAGCCCTGGAAGATGGCTTAGATTGGCCTTTAATTTCCTACTAACCGACCCTCTAACAGCTTCCTCTAGGGCCAGCCCCAGGCATGTGAGCTAGAAGCTAGAGTATCTGTTTTGTTATGTGGAAATCCAAGAGATAGCTACCTCTCCCAACCCTACCCTCATTTCCTGCACCCTCTTGGGTGTAGACCAGAAGAAAATAGATTTCTGTTGAGCCACAGGATTGTGCTACTGTCATGGTTCAATCCTAATGTTAAGATCCCAGAACTCCCAACAGAGAAAGCCAAGCTAAGATAGACGTCATCTTATATGTAAGTTCCCCTGGGTGAGAATACCCAGCCAGGACTCCCTTTTAGGAGGAGGCTATGCCTCTAGGTCATGGCTTGTGTGCTTTTCAGGTCCATAGAGGTGGCCTTCAACTTAGAGTCACTGGCATGCTGTGCCTGAATCCAGACAGGCTAGGGGAGGTGTCCCCCTCCTTACCCTCGTGCAGCAGGCACCCCCTCGGTTTCTGAATCACCAGCCTCCTGATGGTGATCAGAGCGCCAAGAAGGTACTAATTTAAAAACCAAACAATGTGGTAATTGCCCCTGGTCACCAGGTTGCCTTGCTTTTGGAGGGCCGCTGTTTCCGATTAGTGGAGCCTGGATCTGATGAGGACTAACAAAGTGTAACGAATGATCAAAGCGACAGTTACAACAGCACGAGTGCCCAGTGATTGATCTGGATGACATAATAATGATAACCAATGAGGTGAGGCGGGCGGTGGTCCCCTCCAGGTAAGGATGGGGGTGGGCCTGGACAGGTCAGAACTTTACTGTGTTTAGGGAAAAGAAGGTCACAGGGTGGAAGCAAGGCACGTGGAAAGGAAAGAAGGAAGCACTCACACCCAAAGCCTTTGGATGGGAGGAGAATGGGGTAGCCATGGCTGAAAATGAGATTCCTATTCAATGATGGAGATAAAGATTACCGGCCCTAGAATATTACTAACTCAACTCTTAGGGTACTGCACAAAAGCATTTATTATGAAGAAAACTCAGCTGTCTGTAAACAATAGAGATGAAAAGAAGGCTCATTTTAAAGTGACTTTTGATAGTCATGTTTTCTGAATAGCACAGGAATGACCTCTTGTTGTTGTTCTGTTTTGTTTTTGAGACTAAGTCTCGCTCTGTGGCCCAGGCTGGAGTGCAGTGGTGCGATCTCGGCTCACTGCAAGCTCCGCCTCCCAGGTTCACACCATTCTCCTGCCTCAGCCTCCCAAGTAGCTGGAACTACAGGCGCCTGGTACCATGCCCGGTTAATTTTTTGTATTTTTAGTAGAGACGGGGTTTCATCATGTTAGCCAGGATGGTCTCAATCTCCTGACCTCGTGATCCGCCCGCCTCGGCCTCCCAAAGTGCTGGGATTACAGGCATGAGCCACCAAGCCCGGCCTGGAATGACCTCTTTAAAAACCAATAGAAATAAGCTCTTGAGGAGATATTTGCACATCCATGTTCATAGCAGCACCATTCACAATAGCAATGAGGTGAAAGCAACCTAAATTTCCTTCCACCGATGAATGAATAAACAAAATGTTGTATACACATACAATGGAATATTATTCAGCCCTAAAAATGGAAGAAATCCCATCATATGCTACAATGTGGATAAACCTTAAGGATATGATGCTAAGTGACATGAGCCAATCACAAGAAGACAAATACTGTATGGTTACATTTAAATGAGGTATCTAAAGTCGTCAAATTCATAGAGACAGAAAGTAGACAGCCTTCTTTCCAACCAAGCAAACCAATGAGACTGGTTATCAGGGTCTGGGTGTGAGGAGAAAAAAAGGCAATTGTTTAACGGGAATAGAGTTTCGTTTTTGCAAAGTGAAAAAGTTTTGGAGATTGTTTGCACAGCGATATGAATGTGTTTAATACTACTGAATTGCACTCTTAAAGATGGCTAAGATGGTGCATTTTATGGTGTGTGTTTTTTATCACAATAAAGAAAAAACTACAGCCTAATAGATTTATTTTAATTGTTTGGATAAGAATCATTTTTCAATAATACTGAACATTTTCTGTGTTCTCAAGCAGTATGTACCAAATCTAATTTGACTCCTCCTTTAAGAGTTCAAATAGTGTATATAGTAGTAGAAGAATGTTGACTTCAAAGCCTATTGAGCTGGGTGATAATATTTGCCTCTAGACAAAGTGGCCGAAAAATGTCTGTAGTTCCTAAGTTTGCGTCTGTTGGGATTTATGCTGCTTTTGTTGTCAGACTCTGAACTTTCACTTCTTTTCTGTGGGCCAGGTCTCTTGCCTCCTCCACATTTGCTAAGGAACTGTAAGACACATTCATTCAAGTTTTACATAAAATGAGGATAAAAAGATAAAGAATCAGGGGCAAAAAGTTTCTGCAAATCTCCTGAATTTTAGCACCTGGTCTTGGGCATGCCTGCTTTTTTCTTCTTGGAAGCCTGCTATGTGGACCCTTGCCCACCTTTCCACAGGGGTCTCCATGGGCAATATTGCCAGCTCCGGGGTCATGGATGGAGAAGGCAGAGGTTTAATATCAACTTGGCTCAAGAATCAATTGGCACATATACTACAAAGGTACATCTTTGATCAAAATTAAGAGACACTCTGAGCAAACGTAAATTTGTCTCCTAAGAAAACACTGACTAGTTTTCTTCAGCATAGAATCAATATTATGAATATTTCTTTAATGCTACTTTGTTTCTTATTAAATAATAATAATAAATTATTGTATCCATGAGAAAAAAAAAAAGCTAGCATTTTAAAAGAAGAGGGCATATTCTCAAGAACCAGTCTTAAGTGATGCTCATTGGAGAGAAATGAGATGTCTTCTCATTCCTGACCGATCTACTGATGGATCTGAAGGCAGAGATTTTCTATTGAATTCTGTATTTTAGAAAGTTTGTTTTGAAGCCCAGTTGTATCAGCTACATGTGGCGAGGCAGCGTGGGATAAGGATAGACACCTGACTGCAGTGCCAGGGCCAGGAATAAATCCTCACTCCACCGCTCACAAGCTCTGCGATCATACAGGATCCTCCATCACCCTGAGCCTCCTCTCCTCCATCTTTGAAATAGCAACACCTTTCTGCTTCCCCCAAAAGTTTACCATAAGGATCCACTAAACCATAGCTGTGAAAACACGCCGCAAAGTGTTAGGTCCCTACCCAAACGTGAGGTGTTTTTGCTGATGGCCATTTGGCAACTGCAAAGCCTTCTGCTGTTGACACAATTGCACTTGGCAATTTGGACGTTGCTAACAAACAGGGTAAAGGTGGGAACATTTGCCTCGAACTTCAGTTTTAAAATAAAGTTGAAAAGGCTCTTCACAAATCTTGCCAAATGAGGTAGGCCCAGGATTTGCGTACATCCATGTCCACATTGGTCCTTTTTCCGTGAGCGCCTGCTCTGGCTCCCTGGGCCCCTTGCTGACCTCTCTTTCCACTCCAGCCTTCTTTCAAAACAAAACAAACCAATGAGTAAACTCATGTCATTTTCTCTTTGTAATAATCCAAATGCAGTTTCCAGGAGACTAGCATACCTTGACAAAATGAGCTTTGTACAGGTACAGTTTGCCACTCTGGAATCTCTGTCTCACCTGGTCAGGGGCCATAGCCCTGATGCCACATTTGAAGCCAAGTGATGCCAGGTTCACCTGCAGTCACCCAGGTTCCCAGACCACCTCTGATGTTGGCTCAGGCATTCCCTGAACAGCTTTTCATTGTCACACTACTTTCCTAAAGTGTCCTGGAAAATCATTAGCAATGACAAAATATTTTCCAGAGCTCCAAGATTTTTCTTCCCGGTGACTTTTAACCTCTCTGAGGCTCCCTGTTCTGCCAGTGCCCACCCTTTGGGGCTCCAAACATATGCAACTTAATTAGTTTTAATACTTTAACCATTTAAATAGCTAACAGTGGAACTTAGACTGCCCCCTGCCCCCACCCAACTCCCACTGCCTATGTGTCTGAGGTTGTCAGACCAAGATGGAAAAATACCTCTAATTGTTTCCAGACAATACACGAAGGTCTCACCCTGGATAAGAGTCAGTATAACTTACATTTTCACAAAGGACCTCGGGCAGCGGTGGGAGATTCCTGCAAGCCATGCTTCTTTGTACATTCCAATTCAATGGAAAATAAAACCCACTTTCAAATCTGAACCAGGAGCTTTCACTTCCCCTAGGTTATTCCTGGATGAGCAGATACAACCGGGTTTTTTTTTTTTTTTTTCCAATAAACTAAATTTCTTTTTGGATCTTAATAGATTTTTTATCTTGGCCTTGTATGTCAGGAAGCAAATAACTTGGCCCACAGGAAATGACAACTCTGAATTGGAATATGGCAAACACGGATTCTTCTGCACCCCATTTGGACCTAACAAGTAATCTACATGGTATTCTTTTTCTATCTCTAGGAATACCTCCCTACTCAAAAATGCCCTCTCTGGGCCTGAAATTCTGTCACTAAGAGATTCATTTATTTGCACATAGATTAGTTGGCTTTCAGAACTTGCACGATTACAATTCAAATACATCATTGGCAGTTAACACCTTAGCAAGATTTTGATGAACGAAGTTTTTAAACTCTGTCTGAATGGGACTCTAGATTCCAACTCTGGGATGGAAAATCCTGAGGGAGGAAGAGAAAACAGTAGAAAAAGAGGAGTAAACCCTACATGTATTCACATCTCGTTATGTACCAGACACATTCTACTCTTCATCATCTCATATCAACTCCATGGGATTCCAGTGAGGTAATATTACTGACCTCATCTTAGAGATGGAGACCGGAGTTCAAATAGACTAAAGAAATTGCTCTGGGTCACAGAGAGAGCATTAACTTCAAACTTGCTGGTTTTTTGTTTTTTTTTTTTTAATGTCGATACATGCAGATCTGATTCTAAATATTTTTTATTTCAGTCAACCCATGTTTTTTGCAGTAGATATTAAGTATCCTTTTTTTCTGTAATAAATGTTAAACTAATATATAATTATTAAATTGGAGAATGTTTACTTGTGTGCCACCTCATCAAGTCATCTGGCATTTCCCCTGGGAACACCAACCACAATTTAGGAAATGGTCCCATGCTAAAGGCTGTTTTTGGTAGCGAGAAGACTTGACGGAAGAAAAGCTCACTTGTTTCTGAGGTGAGACTTAAGCGATGCTTCTTCAAAGCAGCTTCTTGCACCAGAGCTCCTCTCTGATGAAATTTTCAGTGATCTGCATTAGGGCTTCCATCCATCCTTTCTTGGGAGAAGGCTATCTCCTTTGTTTGCTTTTTTCTTTTTTTTCCCTGTAATTTTGTTCCTCATAAGTATGGACTTGTTCTTTTATATTTTATTTTACAAAATAGTGGGGAGAGTATATGGAAAGTTGTTCTTTACTAAAATCTTTAGTTGGACAAAACAGCAAGTTGTATACTTATCCCTGTGCATATTGGGTATATTTCTGTAGGGTACCATACATGTGCAAAAACAAGCAAATACAAAAGGAAATAAGGAATGTTAAATAAATCTTGGTAGACTCGCACTAAGGAGTTAGGTGGAGCAGTTTAAGAAGAATGAGATAGAGCTGCATTGACACAGAAAAATCACCGAGATTAAGGGAGAAAAAAAAGAAAATGACGTCGCATAAAGGTACTGTATGATGCTGTCTATATAAAGAAACCATCCAAAGGATGTGCTTCTATGTAGACTTATGTACGTATGTAAGTGTATAGAGAAAGATCTGGAAGATGAAACAAAGATGAAACCAGTGTGATCAGTTTGCTGTGCCTCTTTCAGAAGACACTGAGATTAGATGGATGTCATTGGAGACTTTGCCTTATCTATACAGTTTAACATTTTTTAATAAGAAGAACATGTAGAGTTGCTACTTATGCAATTAGGAAATAAATGAAAAGTTTTAAAGTGCTAAACCTTATGTCAGTTTTCTATTATTATTATTATATTTGTCTACTTGTTGTTGTTATAGTTATTCGTATTTAATTATACCTGGGTTTTCCACAATCTGGGTGTCAGTAGGCTAGAGTAGAGTCAGGGTAAAGATTCACAAGGTAAAGTACACAAAAAAGGTCATCTTTAATAATTATCATCATAATAATCATGCATTTCTAAAGAGTGGTGTATAAACTAGTCCAATACTATGACTTTTATTCATATCATATATATGAATTAGTTTAATTCTTTGAAACTTAGCATTGCAGTATTTCATGCATAATAACAGTTCGTAATATTTGTTTGTCTGTTGCCACCATTCCTCTAAGGTCCCCCAAAGGACCTAAGATTATTATCCGACACTTTGTATTTGAGGAGACTGAGGCACTGATTTTGAAAAGGATTGCCTGTGCTACTCTTTGCAGCAGCTCAATCATGCAAATTTTCAGGAACAAATCACAGAGAACACTTGGTATGACTTTTCCCCCTGCCATCCACTCAGCCTCTCAGACCTCTAAAGCAAAGTCTGCCCATCAGCTCTGCCCCAGCCTGAAAAGGGCCCGTGTCCAACTTTCAAGCATTTATCTCTTACATCATCGTCAGCCTTGTGCAGTAGACTTGGAATCAACATCAAGGTAAGCCTTGGGGAGAGATCAGATTTGTAGATCTGGAAACTTCAAGCCAATACCACAGCAGTTCCTTGGATATTCAATCCAAAAGCCCCACTTGGTGGTGGGGAGTTGGAGGGGGTGAGCCCATGGATCCATACCAGAGACCAGCCTGCCTCTGGAGCTGTTCCAGGCCCTGATGCAACCAACAGCCACAGACTTGGTAAAGGACAGCATCTTCACCGCTCAGTGTGCATCAATCACTGCTCTCAGTGAGTCCTGAACCAGGGGCCTGAATTCTTAACACAGAGTGGCAATCATTTCCTTTCCTGCAGCCATTGGATTGTGGATGATTTGGCGGGGTGGTTATTTGTTCCTTTGGACCTCAACTTCAGAGCCTCCCCCGCCAGAACTCTGGATATATTGCCTCCTAGAAATCAATCCAAATTTTACCTTTTTATTTCTGCTTATTAACAAGGATAAAACAGGCATTATTTGGGTCTCCTGGTCCCGTATGTCTAGGGAAGATCAGCTCAGGTCTACATACCAAACCCTGTAGCAGTCCAAAATCCTCAGTTCTGTAAATGAGGTATTAACAGAGATCAAAATGATGGTTTCCTGTCTGACCTCACTGTCCACATTTGAAGCTCAGTCCCACCATCTCACAATGCTGTGATCTCAGGCAAAGTTATTTAACATCTCGTGCCTTTTCTCTTCTGTGTACTAGATAAAATAATACTATTTCATAGGACATGATGAGGGCTAAAATATACCTGTGGAAGACTTAGCATAGCGTCAAACATAATAATAACCCTATTTAAAATTAGCTGTTTTATTGGTGTCATGCAAGGTCCTTGGTGACAAAACAAAATAAATTTAAATTGTTTAAGCTCTTTTGGTGAAATTTCTAGTACCACTGAGCCGATGGGGAGCCTGGTGGATAACTCTGACAACCATTTCTGGTTTCATCCTAGCCATTTCTGACTTCTGTAGGCTAGCCTACAATATTTGGTGAGCAATACCTCAAGCCCTTCCTTTAAAAAGCATCCAGCTGGATAGTCAGTGGCTACCACATAGGATTTCCCCTAGTCCTGGACAAGTGTGTCTCCTTGACGCTCACCTTTAGACCCAACGATGCTTCATCCTCACCTGCTCAGAATCAGGATTATGAACTTGCTACAGGGCTCCCATATCTTGTGCTATTTCAAGTTAGGCCTTATTGTTAGAGTAAGTATCCAAATACCATGTAAGTGGGCAAGGGACTGATATTATTAAGGCAAAACAGTTTAAAACAGGAATTCAAAATGATCTTTCATTTTCTAAACTGTAACCACCAGTTAAAAATCAACATTTCAATTCTTACTAACTGTGATGATATTTCCCTCTGTATAGTCAAAGGTTCAATTGAGTCAGATTAATACTCTCCTCCATAACTGTCTATCTGTACCTTTTGTACCTTAAACCGTCCCACCATGCAGTGGAAACCACTTAAATATTTGATAAGGGAATGAACAGTCTCCAGGGAAATTTAACATTGTACCAAAACTTTTTATGTATTATCAGAGCACTTTATTAACTAAATATAATAACCGACAGCAAAAGCACACATCAGTGGATAGTATTTTGCATTGAGACTATAACAAATCTCGATTCTATTTCTTGACTGTAGCTTGTTCAAAATAAAAACTGTGAAAAGAAAGAAAAGGTCAGAGAAAGTAAACTTGGTTTCAGAATTGCAGAAGTATAAAAAAATAAAATTACAAAGACAAAATTTATTCTTCGGCTATTAAATCTCTTTGGTAAATGGTCATTTACACTAGGAAAATGCTATAGGATAATGGTCTCAAGATACTCACTTCTTATAACTCAAAATGATGGCCCTCAAATCTTGACAATTACAAATTTTAGCTCCATGTCAAAGAAAAGAAAAAGCCCGATGCTTCACCATGTGCATCATAAACGCGCCACCTCCAAGCTCCCTGTTGTGGTTCCTGGAACACTTCTATGCCATGGGGGTGAGGAGGTAGCCAAGAAGTAGCTGCTTGGAGGGGAGGCAGAACTTGAACCATGGACTGTGATGCCTGCACCTGTGAACACAGGGCCTTTGTGGCGGGACAGAAAAAGTAGGAAAGAGGTGTGGGGAGGCAAGTTACACTGCAGCATAGGGCTACAAGAAATCAACAAATTCTACATTTAAATTCAGCCTTTCAGCTCTTTATAAGGTGTCTTGTCAAGGCAGAAAGATTGAAGTGTTTACTTAGCGGTTCTTACAACTTTTCAAAATTCAGATGTGTATGTGTGCCTTCGTTTCTGTTCTTCCCTCAGACCTCACACAGTTAGGAGTAGGTCTGCCCCTGACCTCTTGATAGAACATTTATAACTTATAAAGCCCTTTCATACGTGGTCACCAAATCTTCCCAACCACCCCATGTCACAGAAAGAAAGAAAACTAAAAACCAGCTGAGTCTCAAGGAAGTTCCTTGACATATCCAAATCACATGGACAATAAGAAATGTTGTTTTACCTCTTCTAGGCAGAAGGCATTTCGGATACAGGTTAAGAAGCAAATCAAGGTCACAACCATCATCTTAGGGGATGGAGTTTTGGCGTCTTGTGCAACTGTCGATGTACAAAAGTCTGGGAGGAATCTCCTGTTTCCAAGATGACCTGTTTGTGGGTCAAGAGGAAGGAGAAGCATTGGGAGGAACTGTGGAGGGTGTACAGGCAAAGGCCCAGAAAACTTGAAGGAGTCAAACTCTCATCATCCAATCCATGGTTTAACGTCATTGTCCTTGAGTTACTGATCTTCTGTCATTTAAACAAGTGGCCTAATAACTACTTTTCTATTTGTATTCCATATTTATATATTAGATTTAAAATCATCCCAAGCAAGTGCCAGACACTAGGCTGAGTCTTACAGTAGCCTTTTATCTTCTCTCTTGTCTGGAAAAGAAAAATGGTACAAGTTACTCTACAGGGCTCCAAGCAAGTGCCCAATCAAACCTGGGGCAATGTGACATTACTCATTATCAGGACCATTGGAGCACGTGGTAGATTTAAGGCCATCCAAAGGAATTGTAGACTAAAGATTGATGCTCTTTCTTATGGGTCCAATCAGTTTGAAGACCTTAGAAAACTAAATTTTAAACAAAGATGGTTTATAGGTACAAGAAGGAATAATGTTGCTATTTGAAATAAATCAATCAACCCTTTAGAGATAGAGCTTTTCTTTAGAAACTCTGGAACAAAAATTGACCTTGCTGAGCCAAGAAATGTCATAGACTTTAAAAGATTTCCAAGATCAATGATATATTTTTAAATCACTTTCCATAAGCAAATCAGTCTTATCTTGTAATATGGCAGAAGGAAAGCTATGGAAGTTGTTCCCAAAAGTGCCATTGTAGGTCAAGGATGAGATCATAGTGGAGAATCAAGCAAACTCTCATCTTCATCAAATTGAAGTCTGAGTGTCTGGACAGCAAGGCTCTAAACTGGAAGCCCGTGATGTCATTTCTAGGATGGTTATGCTCTGCATATATGTTCGCCTGTATGCATTAGTTCAGTGTTAAAAACTACTGCTAAGTGTCAAAAACCAAAAACAAAACCAGCTGAGAAAAGATGCTTTTAAGATGCTCATTGTGCTTTGCAATTGATTGAAGTTGCTTAATCTAAGAGATCTGAACAAGCTTTCTTCTGCACTCTTGGATTCACCTTTCTTCACTATGTTAAATAGCTGCTTTGGTTTTTCACGTTTCTTTCCTCTCTGTCCTCTTACTCCTCTGCTCTCCATTTCATTCTTCTACACTTTTGTTCTCTTTGTTTTTCTAGGAACTCTTTGCCCTTTTTCGGAGTGGCATTTCTAATTCTCTGTGGAATTGCCAAATTCTTCCTATCCCTACCCTCTGTTCTTCCCCATCTGGAATTCAGTGCAAAGAGCTACCTTGTAGCCCATGTTTGAAGATTTCTGTAGTCAGAATGATCATTCCCAGGTATGCCCATTTTATAACTAGAAAATAGCAAGCAAGAGTCATTCCTCTGAGGCCACAGCTGATGTAGCTCAAGCTCTAGATGGTTATAAATTGGTATCTACCTTACAGAGTCAAAAACTTTCTCTGAGCTAAAATCTCCAAGAGCATTTATCATTTGCATTATTCTTGTGACCAAATGGCTCCCCTGGAGCCATTGGCTTTAGTAAAGGTCTCAAGGGTGCCTGATCTTTGCATCCATTTCGAACCCCTGAAGTGTCAAGCAGCCTCCACTAGCTCCTTAGCTGTGTGAAAGACCCCAAGCTATTTAGAAGAAACAATGTTGAATACTTTAAGCCTCATAGTAGGATTTCTAGATGCTAGGATTAAGAGTCTCCAACTAACATAGGAATTTGACAGCTATGGCAAAGCCTTGATAAGAAAGGAAGGGATTCCAGAAGGAGAAAAGTAACTATCCAAATGCAAGGCTGAGTTGAAAATCCTATATCCCATCCTGGGACGCAGAGGGAGTTGGAGAGGAAGGTCAGGTGAAAGAGGACCACTGACCTTGCATCTGGCAATAAATCAAGCACACATTTAACACCCCAAAACTGCAACTGTTGTGTAATAACAGAAAACATTTCCTAATAGCCTATGTGCTACACTAAGTGTAGATCATCTCACTTGGTCCTCAAAATGAGGAGGGTATTAACTTATTAGCTCCAGTTTTCCAGACATGGAAACTGAGGCTTCATTATTAATTTCCCGAAAGTCATAAGTTAGGAGGTGAAAGAAGTAGGATTTGAACTCATGCATTCTGGCTCCAAAATCTCAGCTGGTAATCACTAACATCACTGTTTAAGGGTGGTTGAAACAGATGCTTCCTGTAGCATCTTCTCTTTGGGGGAAAGGGAAAATGACAGCGCTCAGTGGAGCAGCCAGAGCACTGGAGCCCTTGCAGGGTGGAGTCCTAAGTCCCAGGCTCTTCAGGGATTGGCTATAACAAAACCAGGAGCAGCTGGGGAGTCAGAACCGAGCCTGTAGTGGGACTGGTGTGGGGTGTCTGAGGGAAGAGTTATAATGGTGATGTTACTACCAGCTGCCAAGTCACCTGGAGAGAGAGGGGGGCTATGCATGGACTCATGCAAGAGGTGAGTAGGAACTAGATGCCTTTGAGTGGCTGATGGCATATTTGGGAGCCTTAATAATTAAACCAGACAGTGACAAGACTCGAATGTCTTTATACCTCATCTCTGAATGTGGACACTGCATGCATCTTGTCTTCCCAGTTTTACTCTATACTCAAGTGAGGGCAGGAATAAGCTATTCACTTCCTTAGCTCCCCCAAAATGAAAGCAACTAACACTCATTTATTTATTTGGAGATTAAACATTCATCCATATTTTGGAAAGAGTTTAGCTCTGTAGACTCATTTCTGCTGGCTAGGAACTGGTGCCTCAGAACAAAAGTAATGGATTCTTTGAAAAAACTCCCTTGAAGTATTAATCCAGGTGTGTGCCTACGTGTATTTGAGGAAGGAGGAAATGTGGAGTTTATTGTGCATCTACTATGAGCCAGGCACCATGCCAGACATACTAGGAATGTTTTCTCATTTACTTCTTCAGTGATTAAATAAGGTAGGAAAAATCAGTAATATGCATCTGGATGGCAGACGCACCTGACAGCAAAGACGTCAGCATTACCTGAGAATTATTAACCTGTATGCCAGACACACCTGACAGCAATAACTTCCCTTAAGCACACCCTGAAAATGACCCTATGGTCTGAGAAGAATGTGTTCAGAGTCTTGAGCTAAGGAATCCAGGAGTGGCCAATCCAGAGATTCATTTTTTATCTATGAGGAACATCTGAACTGCTGGCCCATCCCTTGGAATGCAGGTTGTACAGGAGATTAAGGTCCTTTGTTTTGGGTTAAATGAAGGTTGCCAGGTGGAGGTTGCTACGGGGAGAGTGCTAAGTGAAAATGCTACATAAACTGCATGCTTTTTACAAATGGGAGCGATTGTTCATTCTGTCCAGCCCACTGCCACTGAACCACCATGTATGTAAGTCCGCTCAATAAACCCTATGTCTCTTTTGCTGGCTCCAGGTCTTTGGCCTCTTGAACATGGTGTCATCCCCGTTGAAGTCAACAGGGATCCAGCACAACAGCATCTTGTACCGATGCAAAAACTTAGAGACCCAAATGTACATGTTTAATGAATCACGTGAGCCCAGATCATTCTAGCTCTGAAACCTATCTTTTTCCCCATTTCATTGAGAGATTTGCCTAATAGAGAACAGGTCTTTCTGGGATAACAATTTCCTGGTCCCTTCAGTCCCTGTGGCCACTGGCTTTGGACCTCCATAAATAATTTTCCAAATCCTGGGATTCCTCCCCCAGTGCTGAGACTGCTATGGTGGGTAAATGCACCAGGTAGCATAACTTAAGCATACTCTTAAAATGAGCCTGTATAGCAGACATACCCGAATGTGTGCCCTGAGCTCTGGGATCTGGGAGTGGCCAACCCAGAGATTCATTCCTTGTCTATAAGGAACATCTGAGTCTCCCACCTGTCCCATGGAAGATAGGCCACACAGGCAATTGAGGCCCTGAGTTTTGGGTTGTATGAAGGTCACCAGGTGTAGGTGGTTAAGGGGAGGGTGTCAAGTGAAAATGCTATATAAACTGCATGCTGTTTGCAAGTGGTTGCAGTTTTCCTGTCCAGCCCACTGCCGCTGGGTCATGCAGCTATCTTGTCCAGCCTGCTGCCACTGGATCATAGGTAAGGTGGATACATTATCCAGCCAGCTGCCACTGGACTCTCTCCTCTGTATGTGAGTCCCTAATGTCTCGTTTGCTGTCTCTGGGTCTCCTCTTCGGTCTCTTGAACTTGGTACCTTCCCTATTGAGGTGAATAGGGGTTCAGCCCAACATACTGTCAGTGGAACAGGGAGAAGAGCAAATCCCTAGCAATGTAAAACACACACACACACACACACACACACACACACACAGAGTGAATAAAATAGGCGCCAATGGCTCAGTGTCCATATCTGAATAATTAATATTCTTAGGATCTGCTTTAGTACATACTCTCCTACCCAGCAATTCCATAGGTTTTCAAGATGCTTCAACAGCTCCTTCTCCTTTACATAAAGTGTGTCTGCTGATGAGCCACACAGCCCCTGCGTTACTCCAAACAGGACTGTCAGCGTTCTTCCTAGCCTGGTCCCATGTCAGGCTACGGAATGTCCTCAACACTTGCAGAGGAGGAGAATGGAACTTTTTGTCCATAAAATGACGTCATGGCAATGGAGCTTTCTCTGGGGCTCCTCAGCCTTGACCCCAAGTGCCAAACTAAAAGAACAAGAAAATGTGTGCAATAAATAAACCAGGAAAAAAGAGAACTCTCTTCCCGCTTTCAGGAAACATTAAACCAAGTTCACTCGGCCCCTGTTTCTAAAGTCTTCCCCAAAAAACTGTAGTCAGTGCGTCTAATGGAACTTGGATTTTATAGCCAGCTGTGTTTGAAGACAGTGATATTCTACTCTGAGAGCCCAACGTGAGATGCTGCCAAATAAACTTTCCATACGTGAAAAGTGAGGGGAAGAGGAGTCCCCAGTAGGACAGAATCTCAAGATGTCACCCAAGGCAGCTCTCTGCTTCCAAACAGTCGACACCCATGCACACTCTCCCCATCCTGGTCTCTCTGCAGCACCCCAAAGCTCCCAATCATGACCTGTCTGGAGCTCAAGCAGCCTCACAAGGGTTTCTGTATAAAGGGATAACAATAACAGGAGTTTCAGACCAGCCTGACCATGTGTGCCCTCACCTTTTCCTCCCCTCGGCATCGACAAGGTAATTCTGCACACTCTGCCTTGAGGGTGTTTGCCTCCTTCAGCCCTCTGTAGTCGGTCCTGCCTTCTGAGAGGAGATTCGTGGACTACTGTACTCTGGAGGAGGGTTTCTGGAAAGCAGTCCCAGAATGCAGGAGCAATGGATGGGGGCGGGAAAAAGGAATATGTGAGAATTGTAGGGGGCCCAGGTTTTCCGTCCACACACAGCATTTGAGAAGTTCAAATCAAGGGCTTGATTTATTTTGAAATTACTTCTGATTGCATGGACTGTGTTCTTTCAGCCATAACACTTCAAGACCAAACCTCACGGGGTGTGACTTCATAAGCATTACGCTGGTGTTTCCAAAACCAGGTCTTGTGAGGCTGTGGGCAGCGTGACCGGGCTTGTTGAGAACCCCGAGAGCAAGGAGTGCTCTATCCCAAGTGAGTAAGGGCCCCACGCCACAGTTAACCCCAAACGCCAGAGAGCTGTTTAGCTTTACAGTGATTTCCAGGCAATCCAATAGACTTTCATTTCTTTTTCTTTGAGGAGTGATGAAGAGGTTCTGGGAATCTTTGAGGCAGAAAAGTCAAGAGAAAGAATGACAAGATAAAGAAAAGGTGTGCTTAATTAAAGCTTTTCCAGGTGGGGCTCGGTGGCTCACGCCTGTAATTCCAGCACTTTGGGAAGCCGAGGCGGGCAGATCATTTGAGATCTGGAGTTCCAGACCAGCCTGACCAACGTGGTGAAACCCCATCTCTACTAAAAATACAAAAAATTAGCAGGGCATGGTGGCGTGTGCTTGTAGTCCAAGCTTCTCAGAAGGCTGAGGCAGGAGAATTGCTTGAACCCGGGAGGCGGAGGTTGCAATGAGCCAAGATCGCGCCACTGCACTCTAGCCTGGACGACAGAGGGAGACTCCATCTCAAACAAACAAAAAAAAAAAAAAAAAAAAAAAAAAGCACTATTCTAGTACAATGTTTATTTCTTTTTACTTGGACTCTCAGGTTCTAGAATTGAGAGGTACTTCAGAAAGCAGTAGGTCCAGCCCACTGACTTTGAAAAGATAAACTGTAATCACTGCTTAACAGACAGGTCAGTGGTACAGGTCACAAAGCCGCCAAATCTATGTAAAAACCAGGCCCCAGGCCCCCACCACTGAGCACGATGATGTGCCTCTGATGTGTCCTGGACCCTGGGTGCCACTGGAATCCCCTGGGGAGCTTGACACCATGCTGAAGGCAGGGTTCCATCCTCAGAGATTCACATCTCAGTGGTCCTGGGTATGGCTTGGGCATCACAACTGCGGGAAGCTCCCTGGGCGATCCTAAACCCAGGCAGGAGAGCACTCACCTAACACTGAAGCCCCTTCCTGAGAGGTTTCCCTGGGGAGCAACCAGTAAGCACTGACACCTCATTAAAGGCACCCAGAGGCTTAAAGGTGTGGAGGAAGAGAGGCAAAGTGAGGTAGTGGAAGGAGCCCTGCCTGATGTGCCACAGACCTCCGCTTCTCAGCTGGATCAGACTGACTCACGCCTGACCTGGAGGAAGCGACAACTCCCCCAGGCCACAGCTGCCTCCTGTGCAAAACTAGGGTTGAAGTGGAAGACCTTTCTTGTTCCTTTTCGTGCACATTCTATAACTAAATAACCCTTCCTGGCCCCAGGCTCTGGTTTCTTTAGATTTGCATGGCTTCTTTTTTTCCCCTTTAATCACATTTTCCCCTTTTTCTCAGCTCCTGCTCCATTTTTTACACCTCATTGAATAGGGCCCTGCATATATAAAAGCCAGCAACCCCCAGCTCAGCTAGGCTGTGGACACAAAGTCACACTAGCAGTTAAACCCACCTCTCACTAGTGAAAGTCACCACAGGCTTGAACAGGAAGTCCAGTTGCTGCAGCAACCTAATAAGTTTTGATTTGGGGCCAGGGTTATCTCATAAGCACTAGTATGCCAACCTGCTGGGAGCTTTCACCGCTCGCATCTGCTCTGTGCGTTTCTTACTGCACCAGCTTCCTTCTTTTCTGGAACTCCATTCTCAAGCCGCCAAAGAAGTTTCGCAGTTTTCACTATTGCCAGCCACTAACCGTGAAAACAGTCATGTCTAGGCAAGATGCTGTTTGCTGGAGCAGCCTAAGCTGTCAGTTCTCAAGGGGCAAGCATGGAGTGAGGCTCCAGGCAAAAGTGGCAAGAACAGCATTCTCCTCCACCCTGCTCCTCCTCTAGTCTGGTCTCCCAGGCAGTGTTCCTTATGCCCACTGAATCACTAAGTCAGCGCTAAAGGCACCTCCTTCATCTTCTAGCCTTACTCCTTCCCACTGGATATCAAAACGAATCCAAGGTGAGTGGGGTAGGAGTGGGAAAGAAGCAGAATTTTCCTCACCTCTTTCCTTATTCAAGATACATGTATACACACACTCACACTATATGTACACACTAAATGTATGTATCTATGCACACACTAGGGTACAGATACATATAGGGTAGAGATACACAGATGTAGTACAGATATAGTAAATATAGCCACTTCGACTCCCAGTTGGATTTGGCCAGTATTCCGTGATTCTCGCTCCACCCTTTCTAAGGAAAGTAAATCTCTCATAATTTAAAAGCATAACCATCACTTATCAAGAGTTCTAAAATATACTTCTTTTTAATCCAATAATTCTGTCCTAAGGAAATACAAATGCAGACAAAGATATTGAGCATGACGTTTTTAAAAAGAGGAAAAACTTTCATCTCAATAAGACAATCCATAAAATAGAATGTTATAAGCCCTTTAAAATAACATTTTTAGGTACTTAGAAAATAATACTTAATGAAGTGGGAAAATGCTTATAAAATAACATATGGTAAAATGCTTAGGGTATATGATAGTGTTTCAATTTAATAATTGTAAACAAAATCATAGAAAAAATACTGGAAGGAACTGTGTTGACCTATGGGTAGTAGTTATTTCTAGGTAGTAAATGAAAGGTTATTCTTATGTGTCTTTTTTCCCCTCCAATTCTCTAAACTTTCAATTATTTTATAATCAGCAAATAAAGATAACATATTTTTATGTGTTTTAAATATGACAGTCTCAGAGCATTTATCCCTAAAAAGAACAAATGTATGCTGGAAAAAAAAAAGCAACAGCATTCCTCCCTGGCTGCTGGGGGGAAATCACACTGTGGCTCCCCCCATCCCCATAGCAGCCAACACTTGTGGATTACATAGGAAGCAGCTCAGTCCCAGATTGTAGCCCAGGCCTTACTCACATCCACTCATCTATGCTTCTCAACATGTCTTTGAGGAAGTTACTCTTATTAGGACTTACTGACAGGGTCCGCATCCTCACTCCATCACTGCACTAGGCTGCTGGCCACCTCACTGTTTTTCCTCCCAAAAGAAAATACTCGGAAATTATAATCAAGAGGTGCCTCAAAGGTTAAATCAAGCATCTAAGAGTAGGCAGAGAGAAAACAGTGACCAGAGAAGAAAGCCCATCTCTTGAGAAATAAGCAAGGGGCTGATTGCTTCTGCGCTTGCTCCTGGCTCTGGTGCGCATGCATCCCTGACTTCTAGATGCTCTGCATCCTTTTCTCACTACTCAGAGGAGAAGCTGACAGAGACGGACCATTGCTTCCAGTTCCAAATAAGAACTAAAATTGGGAGTTCCTCTCCTGGAATCCTAAGTTCAAAACTGCAAGCCAAATCACCCGGTGTAGAACAAGAACAAAAGGAGTCCCATTGCCCTTGCCAGCTGGAAGAGGCCCTGCGAGTCTGAGAAGCTCCCCTTCTACAGCACATTTTCCTCCAATCAAGACATCCCAGGGTTCCCTGCAGTTCGAATTGACAGAAGTACAATGCCCATCTTCTCAGACATCCTGGGTTAATTTCTTTATTTTATTTATTTATTTATTTATTTATTTATTTATTTATTTATTTATTTTTGGCTCACATTTTGAAGTCTTTCCAGACTGATTGACCAAAGTGGAAATTACAGTCCAGTCGGCCATGTCCAAAACAGATGCTACATAATCACAGTCGTATTAATAAAGCTGGCAACAATGAGGATAAAGAATTTCAGGGGAAGGGGAGGGGAAACTAACAACTTCCAGAATGTGTCTGACTGACTGAATGCTCCTGCCCAGAAACAGGTTTCCCTGAGAAATCTGAAGTTGGCTTTTTCCCTATCTAAACTCCAAATCCATCCTTGTATTTAATATTTTTTACAGGTTCCTTGAAGGGAGAGAAAGGGGAAACATTTGCTCAAATTTTTCGGTCTTCACAGCACTCAGGGTCTTATTTCTGCGTGGGTTTCCAGCTGTGCATGACATACGTCACCGAAAACTGGCACATCTTTCCATCAGCGAGCACAGCACAACCACAAGTTTGGCAAGCATTTCATGTTGCCAGATGCCTTCACTGTTTCTTAAACTATGTATTCCAGGCACTCCACTTTTTTCTTGCTGGAAATACTTTCAAAGAAGAACACAATGTTTTGGGTTGCCTGGCCAAAGTTTAGCTGTTCTTTTGCATCTTTGCCAAACTTCCTGTTTTTAGCAAAACAATTTATTATCTTGCTGATTCTTTAGACCCAAAAGGATTTGCAGGCACAAATAACTACTCGGTTTCCATGTCTTTTCACAGAAGAAACTCATTCCCTTTCCCATAATTATCCTGTAGATGTTAGAACAGAAACATATTTAACTTTCGGGAGGGCTACCAAGGTGTAGAAAAGGTTTTAATTATTCAAGACTTCTACAGTCTGCACTTTAAAGAACTGACGATTATTTTTGGTGTACAAGAAAAATGATTCTTTTCAGGTGGTTTGGCGAGATCACAGATCTGCTGCATGTGGTATTGTAGAAGCAATTTTTGAGTGAATTTGGGTTTAAAGTCCAAGGTTAGACTAAAGAGATCTGGTTGATCAGCAGCAATCAAAGCGTTCAACCAGACACTTTTATGAATAGTTATCTCTGATTACTAAGCCACACAGTCACCCATTTACCATTATCACCAGAAAGCAAAACAAAAGCAAAATACTACAAGCCTTCCCTACCCCCACCTATCAGCAACCAGCCTGACTACCAACCAATAAATAGATTAAGAAGAAATTTTTTATTCTCAACTACATTAGATTGAGGTAGCCACACACAGTTACACGGTCTCAGTTTTCTAGAACATATGTTATCTATAGCAACACACGTGCACAGACACCTATAGTCATTTAGATGGGCTTTTCTCATAATCACCTGCACAATATCAGAGCAACATTGGCAACTATATGACCAACTCTTCAGCGAAATACATTTCCAGGGTAGAATTTACTTCCACTTAGATAGATACACCTAACCATAATATTCCCAAGTTTCAAAAATTACTTCACACTACCAGCAAAGGCCAGGGAACTGATAATGTTGATTTCCTGTATGTTCGTGCTTCACAGATCTTAGAATTCTTTGATGCTGACTTAGAAACAACTATAAAAATAATGGCTCCTTAAAACAGAGCGAGTCAAAGGGCAAGACTCTTTAGAGGAAATGGTTAATATTAATGAGAGAGTGCACTGTAGTCTGACAATAGACCAACATCAGCACTTTAAGAAGAATGCATCTAACTTAAGCAAGACAGGGCCAGTTTCTGAATTTCCATTTGTGAATTATTCCTCCAGATTAAAGCAGAGGAAAAGACAGCATGTATTAGATACGTGGAGAGGCAAACTGATTGATCGGTAGCTAGATGATTGCTAGATAAGGATGTGAGTGCACGTGTGCTGGTGGTGTGTCTTTTTTTTTTCCATTTCTCCATTTCCTCCTTCTTCTTTTTTAAGATCGGTGTTCTGATGATTCCCTTGAGTAAATACTGGCCAAGAAAAGAAGAAAGAAGTCAAAGTAGCAATTCAACAGGCTAGAGCACATGAATAGAGGAGAGCATTGAAAGGGAAGGTTTTTATAAGGAATTGCCACTCACTTCAATCCTCTCAGGCATTGCAGCTAAGTGTACGACAAGCAAAGGTGGCCCAAGATTTCTTTTAAACTCTTCTAGGCCGGGCGCGGTGGCTCACGCCTGTAATCCCAGCACTTTGGGAGGCCGAGGCGGGCGGATCACAAGGTCAGGAGATCGAGACCACGGTGAAACCCCGTCTCTACTAAAAATACAAAAAATTAGCCGGGCGCGGTTGTGGGCGCCTGTAGTCCCAGCTACTCGGGAGGCTGAGGCAGGAGAATGGCGTGAACCCGGGAGGCGGAGCTTGCAGTGAGCCGAGATCGCGCCACTGCACTCCAGCCTGGGGGACAGAGCGAGACTCCGTCTCAAAAAATAAAAAAAAAAATAAACTCTTCTAAAAGGTGAGAATGTGCCTTTCTAATTAACTTTAGGACATGTTGCTTTAAAGAGTTATTTTTAACATTTAAACATAAACAATATCAGTACTAAATATAGGATCAAAGAAATACTGTTTCCATATGGAGTTGCCAAAGCACAGAAGCATGGCTGGAAAGTACAAGTTTCCTTTGAAGGCACTGTTGCTATCAATATTGCTTACTCAGCAGTCTATTAATCTCAAAATAAAGTGCACATATACACATATATTCATTATATCCTGCCTGGTGCAAAAAATTTTCACTCTTCCCACCCTTAAAAACAAAATCCAACATCCCAAACCAAGGCCTTCAGGGCCCTTTCACTAGGGTTTTTCGAAAGGAACACATTTAAAGTAATGTTTGAAGCCTGTGGTATCAGAATTTATTTCTACAAAGTTAACTCTATTTAATATCCTTGGCTCTAAGCTTAATTTGCTAAATCGTGCTGTTTTTGAAATTTATTGCAAAATTATTGTTCTCTAGGGAAATAATTACCATTCCTCTTCTATGGCATTGCTTTCCTCTGCATGTGAATTTAAGTAAAGAGATTTAAAAAGCAGCTCTGTGTTTGAGTAGGTATCAATCAAGACAGGGTGATCTAATATTATATTTGAGTTTAAAAGAATATATTCTGTTCACTCAAATATCTAATTTTTCTGAATGAGAACAATAGGACATTAAAATTAGAAAAGAACCCTAATAAATGGTTGTATGCATCTATTTATTTATAGACTGCCTTGTTGGAAGGATCCTAGGCAACTTAGGAGGATATATGAAGTGTAGCAACATTACATAAATTAGAAGTGGACATAAAGCAAAGAAGAAAACGCCAGCATAGAAATATAAAATGGAACCAGCAATGGAGCTAATATAAGCTCACAGACTTCCATACATGAAGCATAAATTTGACTCAGACTTTTTAGTTTCAAGGTAAAAACAAAAACTTGCTCAAGACTACATGACTCATCAATAATTGAGGTGTTCAGAACTTCACAACAGAAGTTCAAAATGCTTTACCAATTATTTGTTGGGAAGCAGACAATGATTTCTCATCTTCTGCAGTGAATGCTGTTGTGGTAATAACGAGGAGGAGGTTGACCATACTGTGTCTGGTTTTCAATATTTTGGTAATTCTTCCTGATTCTCTTTTGAGGAGTTGCCTTTCCCTTGTTTTAAGTGAAGATGCTGTGTCCCTGTCCCTCCCAAGCTCCCACCTGGCCCAATCTGACTTTGTCCCCCCAGGATATTGAATCTTAAACAGGCTGTGCAATAGCACGAGGAGACAAATGACTGTGGCTGCTTCCTTCCCAGTGGTTGTGCACTATCAAGAAAGTGACTGGTTTGTGCTAATGCCCTGGTTCCAGTCCCTCTCAGAGCCTGGTTCTCTGATCTTCCTATCAGTTATTTGAACCATCCAATAATCAACTAGTAAATTTCTTTTCTGCTTAAATTAAGTTCTGTTGCCTACAACCACAGAACCCTAAATGAAACACATGTGAGCCAGGTTACCTAAGTGCAAATGGGTCAAATGATGTGTCTGGAGCCTATAGGGTATTTTAGTTAATTGTGGAACCCTGAGACTCTAATAACCAATTTACTGCAAAATCGATACCATGTAGAAATAATTATTGGTGAAGAACATTTCTGTCCACAGCAATAATCATTGCCAAATGACATGCATCTTTTTTCTTCATTAAAATGTTTGGTATGTGCTTCTCTATCCTGTGTAGGACATGGATGTATTTAGGAAAACATTTTGGGAAACTACCGCCATACAGCCACCTTCTGTGTTAGACTTAAACATTATTATTAATATTGCAAAATCTTTTATTTGCCCTAATAAATAATGCCTAATCTCAACATTGCTGAAACCCAACCACATGAATCATATTATATGTGATAGTTTTGTGCTGATGATGGGATTTTTTTCTCCCCTTTAAAGTTCTGGACTGAAAAGAGAGTAGAACAAGAACTACCAAGTACCCAGAACAGTCCTAAAGGCCCACTAGGCCACAGGGGGTGTGCCTGATGGTGTTCTGGTAAATGTTTCACAACAGATTCTCCAAAAAGTAAAGCTTTGATTTCTAGTGCTTGCAAATTTCTGTGGTAAACATACTCCTACCATGGCCAATGTCAAGCTACTAACACGACGTCACCAAACACAGAATTGGAAAGAGGTGTACTCAAAGAGCTCTCACAAGCTGGTGCTAACTGGCTCTAGTGCCCCACTGGAAGCGTCCCTCCTGATCCCTCTACTCTAACTGAGTCCAAGGAAGGACCTCCAAGAAACCAGCAATCCATTCTCTGGTGGCTCAAGTTCTTCTTTTAGAAGAAACATTTGAAACCTCCGTGGTGAAGCTGATCTCTGTAAATCAGTCAGCTAACTAATGGGTAATAGAAGTGTCTCTCTCTTCCTACCTGAGAATCATCCTCTGCAACATCAGAGTGAACAGAAATGATTCATCATGAATAGGCTTGCTATGGGAAGAGTTAGTTTCCATTCAAGAGAATGCTTTCATTTAAAGAAAAAGCGACCTGCTTTAGCTATGAAAAACAAACGAGTTGAAAATGTATGCTTTTTTGCAAGAAAAAAAAATCACAACTCAAAGGCAAAGTATACCAAAGTACAGTTTCAGACAGAGTAATGTGATGGTGAAGAACATGTGCCCTAAATCCAGCAATCTGGACTTGAACACTGGCTCAGCTTCCGGTGGGCTGCAACTGCCCTTGGGCAAATAACTTCAGTTTCAGAACCTCAGTGTGCTCCTCTGCAAAATGAAAATGACAATAGGGTTTCCATGAGAACTTAGATAATAAGATGCAAGTAAAGGACTTGGAACAGAGTCTGGCACCTGGTAAGTTGTTAACGTCATTGCCCTTTGATTGTCCAGTCTGCCCTTTCACAGAACTCAGTGTGTTTGGGTTTCCTTTCCTAAGATGCGGCAGCTGCCGGTAAAGCCCATTCACCCCAGAATAAGGGTCTGGTAAATGAACTATTTGCAGAAAGCCAGGCCTTGCAGGGTGCTTTCAATGGGCAAGAGGACACGATGACAGGTGCCGACGAGGTATTCCTCTCCACTTCCTGGGAAAGAGCACAAGCCTGTAACAGGTGCAGTCAAGGGGGCCCCAGTAGGGGAGGCCGAGAGGATGAAGCTTCCATTATCAGAGTTTGGATGAAAACCATCAGAGCCCCTTTTCCAAAGGAACTTGTAACTGCTTACTCATCGCAAATAACTTAAAGCATGTCATCACCATTCCTGGCCGCAGGAATGAATCCTGCCCAGAGAGGAGATCTGTTTTCTTCCTTAAAGCCCTCAGAGTGTTCTGCTTCAATTCCCTGTGTGGGACATAGATATATTAAATACAAAAAAATGACCATAAAGTGAACATTAAGGTTGAGAAATGAGGTCTGAGGATGCCAGGAAATTCAAAAGTAAGTGTTCCCCCAGCACCTCTAATTCAGCCATCTTTGCAGTAATGCATCCTTTCCGATTTCTGAATCCTCAGTGGAATTCCCATTTCATATAGGCTCTAGATCCTTCAACTAAGCCAGGGGAGGGATGCTTGGGGGTTCCTCTCCCTCCTTCTCATTTCCCCAGGTCGTGGGAAAATCCTGTCTAGGACCCTTCCACCAAGACCTTGAATAAGGCAGGCATGGCAAAGTACTCTTGAGAGCCCCAGGGAGGAGCTCAGCCCCAGGAAGCTGGACTAGTTCCTTTCCCAGCCCCTCCCGGCGAGCCAGGAGGCTACTCCTGGCTCCACATAGCAAATGTATACATGCAGATATCCAGGATGCATTAGTGGTTCGACACAACTGATGTGCTCAGGCACCCCCGGGGTACATTAGTTGAAGTGGCTACGGCAGCTGGTGGCTCCTCTTCAGCCATAATTTATCTATTGCACTTTACTTAATGTGCAAAATTAAATTTATGCTGAATCCGTGTGTATTACCTACTGTGCATGAGCAGCATGAAATATACCATAAAACAAATCAGTACAGAGCCATGCTCTTAATTGCTAATGGCTTTCAACACACTTCATTGTGGTCTAACCCAACTTGGAATCCATTCTCCATTGAGAATCCCACTCATATCGAGGTTGAAAGTGCTTCTTCCGAGAACCTTCTGGAGAACTGAAGGATACAATGAGCAATGCTTTTAAGTCAATCTTTCTAGAACACATGTTCTCTAGATCATAGATTCTGCACTTTTCACTAATGTCGTGATCAATATAGTTGCTACAAAGGGCATGAGTTTGCTGAAAACTAAGCAAATCAATGTGAAATGTATTTTCAAAGTAAAATAAAGGAAATAACCCAAGATTCAGTCCTAGTTCTGAAACTGCCAGTCTATGGGACTGACTCTGAGTGTCTGGTTCCATGCATTGAAACTTAATAATTGGAATAATTTATTTCTGCACCTAGCTAGAAAAAAAATCTATACTACCAAGTAAAGTAAATTTTATAAAAAACAAATATCTCAAAAGAAGCTTTGGCCGGGCGCGGTGGCTCAAGCCTGTAATCCCAGCACTTTGGGAGGCCGAGATGGGCGGATCACGAGGTCAGGAGATCGAGACCATCCTGGCTAACACGGTGAAACCCCGTCTCTACTAAGAAATACAAAAAATAGCCGGGCGAGGTGGCGGGCGCCTGTAGTCCCAGCTACTCGGGAGGCTGAGGCCGGAGAATGGCGTGAACCCGGGAGGCGGAGCTTGCAGTGAGCTGAGATCCGGCCACTGCACTCCAGCCTGGGCTACAGAGCGAGACTCCGTCTCAAAAAAAAAAAAAAAAAAAAAAAAAAAAAGAAGCTTTAAAAAAATCTGATGTCACATGCACTCACACACATTCTCACACACCCAGATTTACACAAAGCAGAAATTAATTCACGTTTGAAATCTGATTCAACAAAGGAATTTAACTGAGGAATCAGAAAGGAAGAAAATAAGAAGTACATGTGCAATGGAGAAAATTAAACGTGATTATGTGTCTGCCAACAGTAATTATTCAAAATGCTTTCTGTGTTTCTTATCATTTTAAACTCTGCATTTAAACTACAGAGATCATTTCTCATGAAAAGAAAAAGTTATTTGCTCTGCAGTTTGCATTTGTACTGGAAAGTATCCATCTGTGGAAATCTCATATTCCTCCCTTGAAAATAATTTGTAACTCTCCTCACCTAACGGACAGAGGAAAAATAAGAAAACCAGTGACTATATTACTTTTTAGATGTTATCTTTACATATTTTTCAGTAGGTAACTATGAGTATAAAAATTTCAAAAACATACCAGCTTTGTGAAGCACAGAATTTTTACAAAAATAAGAAAATTATGTTAGGAAGAGTCAGAGTGATCGTTTTATTTATTCTATTCCTCTTTGTTATATCTCCCATATTAAAATCGGGACATTATTCACTAAGGATTTTAATCTAACATTTCAAAGATTTTGTTTAGTTCTAGTGGTTCGTGACTGAAAAACTAAAATGTAGATATGAAATGGCATTCATACATAAATACGTGTACATACATGTACATGCATTCTTTCAGTCGCTGCCCTGTTGGATTATAATTGTTTGCATAAATATGTATGTAGAAATGAGTTTCCCCAATCACTTCTATTTTTGAATGCATAAATTATATTGTTTTCTGATTATTTAATGCTAGTAAACATACTTCTAGAGGTGAGATGCACTAGTGGCATCCGGATCATTTTCTTTTTCTGAAAAAGCTGTGTTAAAATCAAAGGCAACTCTCAGTAGAAAACATTAATTGAGCAACTACTAAGTATAAGGCTCACATCTGAAAAAAAAATAACTTGGCTCTTGCCCTATGGGAGCATGCAATTAAGTGGCAAAGATAGACATGTACACAAATAATTCTAGTACTTGGTAAAGAATAGTAAGTGTTAGGATAGAGTGATACAGGAAATAGTGTGCTGGGGCTCTTGGGAGGTCTGGAGGCTACACTGACGTGACAGCTGTCTTAGAAAATGAGTAAAACTTTGGTTGGAAGACAACTAGGGGAGATAGGAGTGAAGAACAAAGGCAGAGGCAACTGCTTGAAGAACCATCTGGATAAATGAAGAGGAGGCAAAGTGCCAAATTGTCAAGTTCCTTAAGATAGATGCATAGCTTCTAGCAGAGGCTGCCCTTGATTTGCTTAGAATGGGGCTAAAACAAAACAAAACAAAAACAGCAAAAATTCAAACAACAAAACAACAAGCAAACCAGCTGCATCTCCCTTTTCTAGCCACACAAAGACGAATTCATATCTTCATGATCACAAGTTTGCTCTACTCAAGAAGAAAATGATTTTATTCCTAATTCACAAAAGTTATAAGCTTGTTTTTTACCTTCACTATTTTAGATAGTTTAGCTGCAAGCATGGCTAGAAGAAATGAGGACATTGTCCAACTCGTTTTAAAATTCTGTGGTATTTTACTAGGTATGTTTTTGAAAACATGGTTTTGCTAGGTTAACTCTTTGTTTTTCAAAAAAGGGAATTCCTCCTCCTCTCTCTCTCTCTCTCTTTCTCATTCTCCTTCTTCAACATCAAGGGGCTTGAATTTGAGTCACAAAATGAAGTTGAAAGATATTTTCTTTTAATTGAGCATTTGCATGGTGTGGATGTTAAAAATCAAAGAGGCTTTAGGTTTAAACCTTCCATTAAATTCCCCCACTTTCCTCTTCTCTGGGACAGAATGCTTATTTACCCTGTTGCCCCAGGCTTGGTCTTCCCATCTCATTCAACACCAAGACTTTGTCAAAAGAGAGGTCAGTAGCCTCTTGGAATCTTTTGGAGATAGATAGAGCCTAGTAACCATTTCCCACAGTGGGGTTATCTGCTATCTGCCAGGGTTGTTTTCCTGAAAGATATCTGATTAAACTACCCTGCAGTCTCTAAAAGTACCCAAGGGGGCCTTCACTGACTTCTTTCTCTGCTTTCTATCAATCAGCCCAAGCCGAGATAATATGTGATCCAAGTATTTTTTAAGTGTCAACAGAGACCTTGGTGATTGGGGCTACACTTAGATAAAATCTGATTTATATTCTCTAATCTAGTTCATTATCCTAGATGGTTCCACTGATTTCTACTGTGTTGTCCCTAATGTCAGGATCCAAAAGGAACCCTAGCAAATTTGCATCCTTTCCTTCCTGTTTTGGCCCAGGGACATTACTCATTGAAATTCAAGTGATAAGCAAAGGAAACAAACTACCTTGGAATTTGGCTGATACTCTGGATCTCTGACCCAGTGTAGGAAAACTTCAAACCTCTAATCTCCAACATGCAGAATGGCTCTAAAGACTGGAAGCAATGAAATTTCACTAACTTTGCAAGAGAAAATAAAGCACCCACACAAAGTAAAATGGAAAGAGTATGTTCATGGCCAGCATTTTTCTCATACTTTCCATTCAGATTTTCTGATTTTTTTAATGAAATTAAAGATTACATTTTGTTTTCTTTTTCCTTTAAAGCTATCAGCATTCCCTGCCCCTGATACCTACATCTAATACTTAAAAATGTCGAAGGTGCATTTGACTAAAATCTATCTACTAAATTATTTTTCTTACTGTTCCTTGACAATGAGGAAGATTCAGCAGGAATAGAGGCCCCGATCCTTCTAAATCTGACCTGAAATTGATTGATCCCGGTATCAGTTATTTTCCCGGATGATGTGGGATTGTCACTAGCCATGAAGCAAAACCTCTGGCTTTACCACACAAGACCTATCCCAAGATTGGCAAGCACATTCCCGTCTAAACCCTTCACGACAAATTACCACAGCCCTTCGCACCACGTTAATTATAGAACCAAGGGGCTGGAAGGGGAGCCCAAGACATAATCTGGCCCAGCCCGCCATTTAAATCATCTCAGACAGATGGAAATCTATCCCGTTTTAAAAGACCTCCAGAGGGCGAGAGTCCACAAGCCCAGTCAGTTACCCTCTCGGCTGTTTAACAACCCCTGTCAGAGAGTCTCCCTTTATCTGTACTTTAAATCTCACACACTGCACTTTAAGCCAATTTCTTGTTCTGAAAACCAACCCTTCACATACCTGAAGATCATTATTAAGGCATCTCTCCAACTTCTCTTCTCTGGGATGATCAATCCCAATTCCTTCCACTTGTCCTTGTAAATCTTACTTTCTAGCTTTTAATCATCTCTGTGACTTTCTCCTGAACTTTGGTATACTTAAAGATTAACTGGAGATATAGGTAGTCATTCATGTCTTTGAGGCAGCAGTTCTCAAAACTTTTTGCTCTCAGGACCCTTTTGACACTCCTAAAATTGAAAACCCCAAATAAATTTTGTTTATGGGGGTTATATTAGATTGGTGCAAAAGTAATTGTGGTTTTTGCCATGGAAATTAATATCTATTAGTATTTTCCAGATTAGAAATTAAGACTGAGAACTCTCTAAGACCCAAAATACACATGTAAGCAGTTCATTATCTGTCAGTATGATGAAGTCATCATGTCACATAGCCTTTAGAAGACTCTGTGGCATACTCATGAGAGAATGAAACTGAGAAGACAAATAACATATTTGTTTTATTATAAAGTAGTATAGACTCTGAAGACCTCCTGAAGAGTCTGGGGGATCCTTGTAGTCCCAGGACCACACATTGAGATCTGTTGTTTTATGGAAAGTATAGCACTATCCTCAGAGTAGACCTGGATACAGCGGCAGTTAGCAAGGAGTGTAGTCTAATCTCAATTGGCCAAATCAAATTACACTATATTATACAACAAATTAAAGACTTTAACCATCAAGGCATCTATGCTATCAACCTTAGAAAAGTTAAGATAAACTTATTAAGTTTAATAAGAGAAGAACAAACTAATTTTTATTAATAAAAGAAGAATAAATTGATTTTTGTTTAATTTTTTGGGGAAGACATAGTAGTGTCAGCATAAGTGGAAACGCAGAGGGAGATTGTGCCTTAAGAGTGAAAGCAGATTCCCTAACATGCAGTCCTCTTATATCACACCTAAAACCATTCTACTTATATATTGTTGACTTGGGCGTAGTAAGTTGTTTGCTATTAAGCAACAGAGCTACTCAAATCCCTTGCTTTACCACTGTTTTCACAGCCAAAACCAGCCCTGTCTAGCAGATCTCCCCAGGTCTGCCTGTCCATTCCTAAGGAATTTTTGGTGATAATGGGACATGGGGAAGGGGAAATGTCTTTGAAAACTCCTTTTTCTGGTTCAATCCTAAGTCAGATGGTCAAATACCTTGCTTTGTCTTTATTTGCCCTTCCCAAATTTTGTATTGTTTTCTTTTATACCTGAGAAACTGCTGCTTTTTCTCCACAACTTCATGTTTTCAAATTGTTTTCCTAAGTGTTATTTAACATATTTATATGGCATTATAGGTTTATCAATCAAGTACCAAGTATTTATTACCTACTCTGTATTCAAAATTCTGCTAGTCATGGTAGGTACATACCGCAGAGGCATAAGTCTTATTTCCTGTCTCTAGGGACTTACGATCTATAACAGTTAGAGACAAAATAAAATAAAATGCACATATAACAAAAACACAATTAAATTATAAACTACTCAGTACAGACTAAGTATTACAGGAGTTGTCAGAAAGGGTATCTCTGTTAACATGTGAAATGCACCACACACATTAAAAAAGGAAACTATTTCAGCTATGGCATAGGTGAATTTTGAGAATTTTAAAACGTACTTCTTCCAAAAACTTTCAGGGTTGTTCTTATAAGCAGGCCTGAGCCTGGGCTAGAGCACAAATGCTCCCCACCTCCCCACCGCCCACCCCAAACTGAGGCCTGCCTTCCTCTCTTCCCATCCCTGGCCCTCTTCCTGATAGGAAAAGCATCACACGCTTGAATGAGAACGCCAGCACACAATGCAATCTAAGTCCACAGCTACACCCCACAAAACAGCTACCCTTGCTACCCCTTGGGCCTAGCATGAGCCCACCAGAAGCATGGTCAGCCTTGAGGAAGACGAAAGAGGTGCTAGGGAAGAGGCCCATGCAGGTGTGGGCACAGGCTCAGTCCCTCTGGGCAACAGATTCTAGGTTCCTGGGACCTGAGATGTACCTGAAGGGAGATGGTATAGTACAAGCTCCAGGTGGGCTGCCTCTTGACCCCTTCAAATCCTCCCCTTGAAGTGGGGGAAGCACCTAGACTTGAGTCAAAGGAGGGTTTCTAAGGTGTGGGACCCAAAGCAGGGACCCCAGATACCCAGGTCTAATGGAGGTAGCTGTAAAATGAAGAAATTCCAATATAAAAGTCTTTCAAAATAAATATTCCTTATATCAAAGTTCTTTCAATACCCTTTCAAGTTCTTAATTTACATATTTTCTTCTCTAGTAAAAGAGATGCATGCTTTGATTAGATTTTCAAAGTTCATAATGTTTGTTTTACATAGATCACTTAAATTTGCTTGTTAGTATTTACACACATAAAAGTTTTAAACGCACTTTCCTAGAAATTTTCAAATGTATCTTGACTTAAGAAAAAAAATGCAGCCCTGGAAAAGTAAAGCTTTGCAAGTCAAGCAACATTTTGAACACGCACTAAAGCCTAATGAAATATTCCTCTTTTTTCTGATAAATTGTCAATTCTCATTCTATTTTTTAATGATAATCATCCTCTAAATCAACTGTCACATTGTATTTATTATACATTAAATTTTCTTGATTTCTCGATAAGAGTCAGACTTCTAATTTAGCTACATTTCTTTACTTTTTTTCTTTTTTTGAGACAGGGTCTCACCCTGTCACGCAGGTTGGAGTACAATGGTGCCATCACAGCTCACTGAAGCCTTGACCTCCTGTTCTCAAGCAATCTTCCCACCTCAGCCTTTCAAGTAGCTGGGACTACAGGTATGTGCCACGACCCCTGACTAATTTTTTAATTTTTTTGTGGAGATGGGGTCTCACTGTGTTGCCCAGGCTGGTCTCCAACTCCTAGACTCAAGTGATCCTCCCACCTCAGGCTTCCGAAGTATTGGGATTACACGTGTGAGCCACCACACCCAGACTACATTTCTTTAGGAACATCTTTTTGTGTGTATTTTCCCTTGAGGGATTCTGACTCTACTCTCTTTATTCCCTTCATCTTTCTAAATTAGTGATATTTTCCTATCCCTGATTAAAAAGAAAAGAAAAATATATTTCTAGAATATGGAAATGAAATATGGAACCAAGAAAAGATATATTAGAGAAAATGACATAATGTTTTTTTCTCATGAGTCCTGATTTGTGGGCCATCTCAGCATGGTCAACACTCACAATAGTTGGAAAGCAATTTACTTTATTACTACAGCCTCTCATGAACATACTATAGGCAGAATATAGTCACAATATAAAGAAAAACTTCTTTAAAAGCCTATTTTCTACTAGAAAATGGGCAAATGACTTGAACAGACATTTCACCAAAGAGGACGTATAGGTGGTAAATAATACATTAAAAAATGTTCAACATCATTAGCCAGTAGAAAAATGCAGATTAAAACTACAAGGACATATTACCACTGTACACCTATTAAAATGGCTAAAGTAAAAATACTGATAATATCAAATGCTGGTGTGGATGCAGAACAGCTAGATTTTTCAGACATTGCTGGTAGGAATATAAGATGGCACAGTTACTCTGGAAGTTTGCCAGTTTTGTATACAGTTAAACATATACTTACCATATGAACCTGCAATCACACTTTTGCATATTTTGCCTAAGGAAATCAAAATTTATGTTTCTACAAAAACCTGTACACAAATGCTCCCAGCAACTTTTTTTGCAACAGCCAAAACGACTCAAAGGTACTTTGATGAGTGAATGGATAAACAAACAGCATTGCATTTGTACAATAAAATGTTCCTTAGCACTAAAAAGGAATAAAGTATTGATACATGCAACGACTTGGATGAATCTCAAGGGCATTATGCCAAGAGGAAAACCAATCTCCAGGGGTTATGGGCTGTGTGATTCTATTTATATTCTCAAAGTGACAAACTTATAATGATGGATCAGGATGGAGTTAGATGAAGAGTGTGATTTTTAAGGAGTAACTTGAGTGAGATTTTTCCCATGCTAGAACTATTGTATATCCTGATTGTAGTGACTGACAAAGCTGTAAAGTCTATTGCCAAAAAGAATAGGCCGCAAACACTGACCTGCACAAGCCCTTCCCAAGGGGTAGTCAGTACTTGAGTATTTGCATTTTTGTCATGGATCTGCTTTCCACAGTGCATTCACTGCCCTCTGATTCTCAGTGCGGCCCTCTGGAGTTGGAAGGGCAGTGTCAGTAGCCCTCATTGATTCAGCAAGTCTAACCATCACCCAGGTGGTTATGGAAATGGGCAGATGAAAAATACCCAGGCTCCCAGAATTTTATTCTGTTGTCTTTCTCACCACATCCCCTCTCAGCCAGACTCCAGGTAGGGAAGTGGGAAGAGAGGGTAAACTCTGCTCAGAAGAACTATCTTTGGGTATTGAAGATAATGATTCTGAGACCCCTAGAATTTTCTCTTCCAACTGGGCCCTCATATTGTGATCAGAGGCTGTCATACACTATGAAGGAACTCATGGGTTGGACTTTTCATCTTCTCAACCTAAACACATATATATATTTTAGGGGGGTGCGGCGGACAGGGTCTCATTTAGTTTCTCAGGCTGGAGTGCAGTGGTGCAATCATGGTTCACTGCAACTTCGACCTCCCAGAGTCAGGTGATTCTCCCATCTCAGCCTCCTGGGTTGCTGGGAATACAAGCACATACCACCACACCTGGCTACTTTGTGTGTGTGTGTGTTTTGCAGAGACAGGGTTTCATTGTGTTGTCCAGGCTGGTCTCTAACTCCTTGGGCTCAAGCAATCCACCCACCTCAGCCTCCCAGAGTGCTGGGATTATAGGTGTGAGCCACCACGCCCGGGAAAGATATTTGTATTGCTTTTGCATTTACAAAACCTGTGACTCCTTTCTCAAGAATACGGATATAAACTCTTGCCAGACTATAAATCACAAGTAATAACAAATATAATTTTATCCTGATAGCTTCAATTCATGCTACATTTTCCCTCCACTCTTGCCTCATCTATCTTAAAGTCCAAACAAAAAAAAGCTAACAACAAATCTGGGTGGCCTCCAATAAAGGGTGCCTTCTCTTTGTCTATTTAAAGTGCGCTTGTTATTTAAAAAAATTACATTCTATTAATAACAGATGCCTGGAATCTTACTTCTGTAATATACTGTAATTAACAATGCAAATGTGAAATAAAAAGTCTCGTTATTTATCAGATAGACATGAGTAGGTGATTATGTACTTAGAGGTATAAAATGCATAATGAAAATGCACAGTGGTAATTGTTCCAAAGGGCTTCTACTACTGAGCCGAAGATAGAGTTTTTAAAGTGAAATAGAAAGACTGCTTGCTTCTCTATTTTTTTCAGTCTATCCCTGTGCATAATATCATTTCAACTCAATTTATCCAAGCTCAGCTTAAATAATTTCAATTTTTTATAGCATCTTGTTTAAACTCAAGGCCAACTGAGAAAAAGTGTTAGAAAACCTTTACAAATGATATATTTCTGTTTTTCCAAAATATTCATATAACTCAGGAAAATTAGACAGACCAGTTTTATTAACCGTTTTTTAAAATTCTATTTGAAAGGAAAGCATTCCCGGATGAAGGGTTTGTATATCATATTTCAGACCTAAGTAAACTTTTATAGCTGAGCTGTAAAAATAGTCATTTATTATATAAACACTGCCAAATTTTTAACTATAGCCCTGCCAATAGGCAACTGTAATAATCCAACAATAATCATCGTCATTATAATAAATCATACAAAAGAGAGGCTGCTACCCTCTCCAGCCAGGCAAAAGCACTCTCATGTGTTCCAACAGAGAGAACCTAAGCCGATAGACAGCCCAGTTGTCAGGTGCCCTTCTTTCCCAGCACGACAGTGGCAAATTTTGAGAATAAATTCATCAGGAAGACCACCCTGCCCTCATCCAATATCCTTTTTGTGCATCCAAGAGGACCTAAAAATGCCATTGATCAAAGGTGATTGTGTTACTCCCTAACCGAATTATCTTCCTCCTCGTCCCATAACACCATAAAGCTTCAACCCTGAAATAAGAGGCCCAGTTTAGTTTTTAATATTTGCAAACATACGGTGGAAAGGAAGGGAATCTCAGACCCAGCTTAACTCAAACCAGAACTGAGTTCTACTCCTGGGCACTGCTGGGTTTCCGATTATCCTAATGGGTTCCTACACAAGCCAGTCTTAAAGGGGCAGAATCTTAGGCCCATCCTGGCAGGCCTTCTTGCTCCCAGGTCTCTTGGTGCTTCCACCAAATGAATGATTTTGTGAAGGAAGGGATGGAGAGTGAAGACAGGCCCCAGTGAAAGCCAGGCAGCCCAGTGACAACCACCCTAAGAGGCCCTAGTGTAGCCACGTTTCTCCCCATGTGCCTCTGGCCTAGAATTGCTGAAGTGGTGAAGCAACCTGAATTCAGCCAGATAGGAAGGCGCAGGGGAATCCTCTTTGGATTCATTGCCAGTATGTTCATGAGTTAGACACTCTTAAAGAAATGCCAGTCTCTACTTCCAAGAATGTATAGAATCTTGAACAAGTCTACTAGTCTAGCCACGTTAGACGTTCTAATGGAAATTTTCACACAAAAAATGTTATCAACATACCCATTGTTTTACATGCTATTAAAGTAACTTTAAAAGTTCTTCAAAGTAAACTTTTTCCCTCCTTAAATAACTGAAAGAATTTTTTGAGCTAGTAAATGGTCTTTAAGAAATTTATTTTGGGCATTTAAAGAAAGTTTCTCAATTATAGAATATTAATTTGTGATATTTTATTTTCTGAAATCATCATATGTTAAACTCAAAAGAAATAACTATTTTCTTTTATTTATTGTTTGGGGGATGCTTATTCCTTACTCCTCATGTGTTCATGTAGAGGAATTTGTACAGTTAGAATTACTTTCTTAGTGTCCCTCCATCACTTTCTCAGAGTAGTGAGTTGGAGAGCAGGAATGAGCCAGCACTTCCTGGTTCTCTCCTGAGAAGCTAACTATCTGCCAAGATGCCCGCCCACCATCCATTTCTTCATGCCCTGGGGAGTGGCCCCAACACAGGTAGAGTCATACTCACCTGTGACCTGGTGAGTATGACTCTAATGCAGACGTAAAATGTTAGCGAGCACAATTGCCCATGGACCTAAGCCTCATTCTCAAAGCTGATGCTTTGATTTCCATCCACTGACTTCTATACAGTACCTCTTTCAACAGGTACCAGACTGGAGCAGGAACAAAAATAGGAACATCATGTTTTACCTCTCCCAACTGTAACATATGTCAAGTGCTGTACAAGTTGTGAACTGAGAGAACCCCCACTCTGTGTCTATTTTCCAGGTAGAAACCATTTAAAAGGGGTTTTTATGATATTGGAGGTTTTGCTTCCTATACAACAAGAAATAAGTAAAAACCCCTCTGGCAATTTACAAACACAGGCATTTTGTAGACTGAGGAAAAGTAGAGAAGAGCTATCAGACTCAAAGACTTAATAGATTTGATGAAATCCTTGTAGAATTTATAAAAATGTAGATTCCATAGAAGACCTCTGCTTTGGCTCTGCTCACCCACTCACATCTTCCATTGCAGACTATGTGCACCTTCAGCCAGGTCAGGCTAACCCAGGCTCCTTGCCAGCTGTTTCCTGAGGCTGAAATCCATTTTTCTCAGATGTACAGGTTTTATTTTTTTAAAGCCTTAAATACAGGTGGTATTCCATCTCTGGACACTTTCAGAGGTAACTAAAATCACAGAGATTCTTGAACTTCCATGTGATCCAAACATTTAATTACCACCCCAAGGCCTATGATCTCTTAGCAGGCAAATATTAACAACACACACTGCTGTTGAGTGGAAAGTAAAGTGAGTGGAAACCCAAATTTTAGAAGAAATCATAAAATAAGAAATGCTTTCTCTTATTAGATGCAATCAAACTCTAGCCAGCAAAACACAATAATATTACAAAATGGAATGCTTTCAAAGACAGTAAAAGAATTGTTGAGCTTGAATAATACTTGACACAGAGAAATGATGCAACAGAAAGAAAAAGACGAACCCTGGAAATGTCAGCATGGCAGAAAGAAATGACCATCTACAGGAGATCTGCCTTTTATGTTTCTAGTAGATATTTCTTGAAGAGCTTCTCAGAGGTCTACTTGACCTCAAGCCTTATTCTCAGAGTATTTTAGATCTTAACTTTCCTCATGTACGATGTGGGACTTCAAAATCTCCTAAAAACTAGTGCTATGATCTAAATGTTTGTGTCCTGGTGTTAAAACTTAGACCCCAGGGTGATGGCATTAAGCGGTGCAGCCTTTGGGAGATAAACGGGATTAGTGCCTTTATAAAAGAGGACTGGGGGAACTTGTTAGCACTATGGCCTTTCTGCTATGTGAGGACACAGCTAGAAGGCTCTATCTTTGATGCAGAGAATGAGCCCTCACTAGACACTGAATCTACTGAGGCCTTGATTTTGGACCTTCTGGCCTCTAGAACAGTGAGCAATAAATGTCTGTTGTTTATAAATGACTCAGTCTAAGACATATTATTATAGCATTACAAATGGATGAAGACAACAAGTACTCATTCTTTTCCTCAGTCTTTAAGGGGAGCCCCAGACATGAAGAAGGCAATACAGAAACTCTCTTGGTAAGATGGTCATGCCATCACTTGAATAGTGGCTTGTCCCCAAAGACACGCTGGATAGGAATGGCTACTGGACTTGTGAGACCCAGTGCAAAAAAAAAAAAAAAAAAAAAAAAGTGCAGAACCTATTGTTCAAAAATTAAGAATTTCAAGATGGTGACAACGGTGTGTTAGCAAGCATGGGACCCTATGTAACTACACAGGTCAGATCCCCATGGAGGCCAGCCCAGCCTCTGGAGCCTCCGGTGGGATGAGCCACCAAATGAACATTTTTTTTTCTCAAGGACCCCAAAACACTTTACAAAATGTTGAGGTTGGAAAATAAGAATTCACAATCACCCATCACCCTTTTCTTTCAACACTCTTGGTACCTGTATTAGTCCATTTCTGCATTGCTATAAAGAAATGCCTGAGGTTGAGAAATTTATAAGGAAAATAAGTTGAATTGGCTCCTGGTTCTTCAGGCTGCATACTAAGCACAGGGCTGCCATCTGCTCCTGGTAAGGGCCTCAAGAAGCTTATGATCATGGCAAAGGTTAAGGGAAAAGAGGGAGTAAGAGAGAGGGAGGAGGAGAGAGAAGGGGAGGTCCCAGAGTCTTAAACAACCAGATCTCCTGTGTACTACCAGAGCTAACACTGACTCATCACCAAGGGGATGGCGCTAAGTCTCTCATGAGCAATCTGCCACTGTAAGCTAATACCTTCCACCAGGCCCCACCTCCAACACTGAGGATCACATTTCAACATGAGATTTGGAGGGGAACATACAAACCGTATTAGCACCTATACATCTAGAAATCAAGCATTGTCTTTAGACTCTCACAGGTGGGCAAGCCGAAACATGTAGAGAGTGTGGATAATATCACCAATGATAGAGCCTTCAGCTACAGGTGGTGAAGCCCAAAAGTAGATATCACAATTCCCAGTCACCACCAAAGCTAGCTGTAACCTTGTCATTCAATTTAGTAAACACTGGCACTTACAGAACATAAATAAGTGTTCTCAGTGCCAAGTCAGGTCTGCTTCATTTTTGGCACAAGTTTTTAACTAGAAACCATATCACATGGTAATAATATTAAAGGAAAACACAGATACAGAGCTGAGTGACTTCCCTCTACAAAATGAGATACATCAATGACCCTGTTAAATGCCCTGTTGTGCCCTAGACTTGACATTATCATTGATAATAGTAAGAAAAGCCTCGTTTCTGAATGTGCCCTGTCTTATCTAGGATTTCTCTTGCAATTTCACTTTTCTTGAGGTAATTCTGTTTCTCCAACTTAGTTTATCTTCCCATTTCTACACAAACAGACAGGTACAGACACACGCAGAAACACACACACACACACACACACACACACACACACACACTTCTCTTAAAGCAGGTCCCTAAAAGCAGAATACATTATTCTGTATTTAGCCAACAGTATTTCCTTCTTTGCAACTAGTTGTCAACCAACATGTTTATGCTACCTATAAGCCTTAAATTAAGAATGAGAAAAACAGCAATTTAGGGGTAAGTCATTCTAACTTTGTTCACTTTGAATCTTCCTTTCCATGGCAATAAATACAGTTTTCTTGATTCAAAAGCACTTAGGAAGTCTTCTCGGTGTCGATGTATGAGGTTTAGTTGCATGAATGCACAGGTATAAACCAAAGGCTGTCTTAGTTTTTTTTTCTAATTTATATAAATGTAAAGGGTACAAGTACAGTTTAATTATATGGATATACTGTTAATGGTGATGTTTGAGCTATCAGTCAAATAATGTACATTGTACCTATTAGGTAACTTCTCATCCCTCACCCCTGTCCCACTCTCTCACCCTTCCAAGCCTCCAATGTCTGTTATTCCACACTCAATATCCACACATACACATTATATAGCTCCCACTTAAAGAAGTGAGAATGTGTGGCATTTGACTCTCTGTTATTTCACTTAAGATACTAGCCTCCATTTTAATTTTTGTTGCTGCAAAGACATGACTTGTTTATTTTTATGGCCGTGTGTGTGTGTGTGTGTGTGTGCATGTGCGTGTATATAGTATATTTGTACATACCATATATATACACATCATACACACACACGCACACACACAGTTTTCTTCACCCAGTCATCTGTTGATGGACAGTTAGGTTGATTCCATGTCTTTGCAATTGTGAACAGTACTGTGATAAACATACAAGAGCAGCGTTTTTCTTGATGCGGTGATTTCTTTTCCTTTGAGTAGATAACCAGTAGTGGGATTACTGGATAGAATGGTAGTTCTGTTTTTAGTTCTTTGAGAAATCTCTAGACTTTTTTTCGTAGCGGTTGTACTAATTTACACTCCCTCCCAACAGTGTATAAGTGTTCCCTTTTCTCCACATCTTCACTGACATCTGTTATTCTTTGACTTAATAATAGCCATTCTGATTGGTGTGATATCTCATTGTGATTTTGATTTGCATTTCTCTGATGATGAGTGATTTTGAGCATTTTTGTTCATGGGCTTGTTGGCCTTTTGTATGTCTCCATTTGAAAAATGGTGTATTCATGTCCTTTGCACACTGTTTACTGGGGTTATTTGTGCTTTTGTTGTTGTAATTGAGTTATTTGACTTCCTTGTAAATTCTGGGTATTAGTGCCTGTCGTATGCATAGTTTTAAAATATTTTCTCTTATTCTCCAGGTTATCTGTTCACTCTGTTGACTATTTCTTTTGCTATGCAGAAGTTTTTTAGTTTAATAAGTCCTATTTGTCTATTTTTGTTTTTGTTGCTTATGCTTTTGAAGGCTTAGTCACGAATTATTTGATGAGACCAATGTCCAGAAGAGTTTTCCCTAGGTTTTCTTCTAGTATTTTTATAGTTTCAGGTCTTACGTTTAAGCCTTTAAACCACCTTGAGTTGATTTTTGCATATGGTGAAAGTTAAGGGTCTAGTTTTATTCTGCGTATGGCAATCCAATTTTCCCAGCACCATTTATTGAAAAAGGTGTCCTTTCCTCAGTGTACACTTTTGTCAACTTTATCAGAGATCAGTTGGCAGTAGCTATGTGGCTTTATTTCTGAGTTCTCTATTATGTTCTATTGATTTCTGTGTTTATATTTATACCAGTATCATGCTGTTTTGTTTACTATAGCCTTGTACTATAATTTGAGGTAATGTAGTATGATGCCATCAGCTTTGTTCTTTTTGCTGAGTATTGCTTGGGCTACTTGGGCTCTTTTTTGGTTCCATATGAATTTTAGTATTTTTTTCTATTTCTGCAAAAAATAACATCCATATTTTGATAGGGATTACATTGAATATATAGGTTGCTTTGTGTAGTATGATCATTAATATTATTAATTCTTCTAACTCATGAGCATGGGATATTTTTCTTCGTGTGTGTGTCATCTGTCATTTCTTTCTTCAGTATTTTGTAGTTTTCCATAGATATATTTTACCTCTTTGGTTAAATGTATTCTTAGGTATTTTAGTTTATTTATATATTTTGTATTTCCACAGAATTTTAATTATTATATTATTCTCTCTGAGAATAATTAATATATTAATTATATTAATCTATACATAATTAATTATATTAATATATTAATTATATTAATCTCTGTTATTGTATACGTTTGAAATTTTTCATGATAAAAATTAAATTTACAGCAGAACTAAAGCTGACAAAATGAAGTTCATCAATGCTGCTATTCCCAGTTGGCAATATCTGGTCAAGGAAACAGGATGGCCAAATAAAACCTGTGGCCCACCAGGTAGCTCAGAGCTCCTGCATCTCTTCTTCACAGAAGCACACTGTCACAGATGCAGGTGATCCACCCTTTCCCGACAGACCACATTTTTTCTTCTCACAGACCAGCATTCACAGGGCAAGAAGAATTTTACTTCACTTTACTCATCGTTGACAAAGACTGCCTTAAGACCGTCTTCCAGGTTCAGGTCTAAATCAAATGAAAAAATGACAGCAGGAAGAAGGAAACTACCATTTCTTTAAGCTTCATGACTACCCATGCACAAAGTGAGGTACCTGGGCCATCATAGTGATTATGCTCACATTTTACCCTGAAATGGATATTTCAGATACACATCACATACTTGGGGACAGGCATATGTCTGGGGCTTGGAGCTGGGCTGTCAGAAGAGGTTGGGAAGGAGCCATTTGTCCCAGGGCTCACATTCACAAAAGCCTCCACTTTGGACTTTTGATCTTCTCTTTAAATGAACTTAAACATGGTCATTGTATTTCTGTGTGTTTTACAATTATTGGTTTGTTAAATGTAAATGTTTGAAATATTTTACAGTTTTTCACCCATGTTTTTACCATGCTTGCTTTTTGCTATACAAAGGATTTCAAAAGAAAAACAAAACAGCAAAACAGACCAAAAAACAACAACAATGAAGGAAGTTGCCTAGGCCCCTTTCTGACTCTAAGAGGTCTTGCTCCAAGAAAACAGAGCTGACTTTCTCCACAAATAGAGGTCACAGACATTTTCTCTTTTTGCTTCTATTGATTCCTTCTGTTGTTGGTCATTTGTCTGTTTTCCTAGGGTTTCAGGACCCTTTCAAAACAAGCAACAGGGAAATATATGAGGCGATCGATGAGATCCATGTTACAGTTAAAAAGAGAAATAAGCAAAACTTGCTGTGGGAAAACTGGGTCATGGTAGAAAAAAATTATTTTTAAAATTCCAGAGAAGAACAAATGAGACTCTACTAGCTTTAATATTTCCCAAATGCGACCAAATAAAGAGGCTGAGTAGGAGGATGCCTCAGTACCTGGGCTTGAAGCATGCTCTGTGACATGCTTGTTTGCTTGGCAATAGCCCTGAAGCCCTGTTCTTCAGGTAGCTCTCACGTGGAAATGGCCTGTGTCATTTATAAGCCTGCCTCTGCTTCCTTTCCCACCCCCCATCCCCCCGCAGAAAGCTTCCTTTGCTTCTGAAGTCTTCCTAGGAGCATCGGAGAGTAAAATTATCCATTTAAAAAAATCCAGTGTCTAAGTACCACAGGTTAGTAGAAAAGGGGCTGAGAAAGAATTAAAACCCATATAATATCAAGTAAGTCACATTTCATTTTTGTTTTTGTTTGTGTGTATTTTCCTTTTCTTTCAAGAGCTATAGTCTCGACTGATCAATAGTCAATCTTGTTGGGCGAAATTGTCAGGAATTTAGGGGACCCACATTAGTTCCAAAGCTCTATCTAATTGCACAGCTATGCAAATCCCTGAAAGGGATACAAATGGTTTAACCTTAACCCTAGGGATCCCCTTCCTGGAACTGCATCCTGGAATGTTCTCAAATGGAGGAGTCAATGAGCTGGGTTGTGACTAAGAATGAGAAGGCAGCAAGACAGCATACCTTCTTCTCCATCTAGAGGTGTGAGCTGTAAAGACAGTGGTCACACGACAGGCACACCCAGACCAAGTCCCCCGCTTTTGGAGTGCAAACCTCTACTTTCTGCGTAGACCCTGAGAATCAATCAGACCCAGACTTCTAAATTCTAAGGATCTCCAAGTACTTGATTTGGGTTTCTTGGGGGTATCACATATAATGATACAATGATAACTTTTATAAGGATAAATTCAAAGTCATATAGCATATTTCTGTTTTATTATCATTGATTTTAGAAAGTAAAACTGAAATTCAATTGTCAATTTATTTTGGAATAAAGCAGACCATGTACATGTCAACCTCAATCCCCCTGAAATCTTAAGCAAAACTAGAGTCAAGGATGAATTTGCATCATTGACACTGTGTTACAAACAATAATCATGAAAATTCACCCTCCTCCACTGCTGAGTCTTGCCCCTCAGTATAGATTAGTAGTTTAGTGAGTTGATGTGGAAATGTTCCATATTATCACAGTTTTATTGCCTACCTCAGTACATCTGTTCCAAAATTCATATAGAAATGGCCAGACATTTCAATAAACCAGTATGTCTTGGAATTTTCATATAGTTCCCAATGCACTAAAATCTGGATGGAAAGCTGGTACTTTTAAAATTTACAATCGCACAGACTGAGCAACATCTGGATAGCTTTGCTCTGTTGCCTTCCCTGTTCCTTTAGATTTAGACTCAAGTTATGATGTGCATGAAAGGCCAACAAACCTTGTATGTGGCAGGTGTGAGTTGAGGCTGACAAAGACCTAATACTATGTTCAATTCACTTTGATACAGCTTTGTACAAAATACATGGAACCCTCCTCCTGCCCATTACCAAATATCATAAGCAACAGAGAGGACAACGGAGCAACAGGAGAGAATTTTTTTACGAATAGAGAGAAAGAATTTGCTATATAAACTAGGGTTCTCAAATTAATTAACCCTGATCATGTCCCTTGTTAGTTTGCACAAGACTCTGTGTGTGTGTGTGTGTGTGTGTGTGTGTGTTTGCACAAGACTCTGTGTGTGTGTGTTTTTGCACAAGACCAATTTCTAACACATGGGAAGAACAACATCTAGAGTTCCCAACTAAAGGATCTACTTTCCAATTTCATCAGTCTCCACAATGAATTTCAGAATTTCCTTTTCAACTGTCTGTATTGATGAGAGACAAAAGAAGAAGAGAAGAGAGAAAGGAAAAACAGGAGGGAAGAAGGAAGAAAGTGTGCTTGGAATGATGTGTATGGGCAAATGTAACTGTAACTAAATACTATAACTAAATACTTACTAGTGACAACTTCATAGTTCCTATGAATCTTTATCACACTTACTGTAAAAGATGCTGAAGTCTTTTCTTTCAGGAAGTGTTATTGAAAGTCATATTGCAGTAGCTGGCATTGGTGCTTTGCTTTAGGTTTAAGGTAGGCAAAGTGCTTTTTTTGTGAGAATAGGTTAGATCAATCTGAATTTTCGACCTGACCTTCCCCTCACCCCTAATAACTTCCTGGTTCCTTGGTCACAGAGTGATTTATGAGCAAGAACAAAGAATGATGTGTCTATCCCAGAAGCAAGGGAAACTAGAAAACTTATTAAGGAGGGAAAAAAATGCAGAAGGAAAGAAAAGGGAAGGAGCCAGAGAGAAAATACTAGTTTCAGAATAAAGTACCTCAGATTCTAGGTAGCTGTAATTACCTAGTAACTGAAGAAATAAAATGTGGAAATCCATTTTATAAAAAATCAATGTTTTAAACAATTTGAAGAGCTCTCATAATTTTAAATCTCACTGCAATGTCCATGTTCAGAGCTCTGATCACCTTTAAAGAGGAGGGCTCCAATAATTTTCAATTGTTCTTCACTGGGAAATCTCCAAACCCCCATTCTCTTCCAAATGGAAGCAGTCTTAAAACTATGAAACACACCAATAATTTTAAATGGCTCTCTCCCCCAACCCTTTCTATTTTATGCCCCTTCTTCATCTTTTCTCAACTTTTTAGACAACGACTCTCCCAATTTTAAATCTATTTTTTTTTCAAATTCACAATTGCAAATTAATTCCTAATAACAACTGATTCTTTTGTGGCTTTTTCTTAAATATGTGAACATAACTTTTTCTCAGATTAATGGTAACAAAAGTATAGGGCTTACGTTAGGAAAACCCCTCCTAAGAATGTTTTTATTTAGTGCTCGCAAAAAAAATGTAAAATTAATGAATAAGGATTTGATTATTTCTAACCAACAATTCCATAAGGAATACAATTTTATATTGAATTCCAGTCTCATTTTCAAAGACCTTCCGTAATTAAAATGCTTCAATCTTCTTCAAATTAGAAAAGCAAATTGTTACATATCATAAGTAGGCGCTTTTCTGTTTAATGACAGTCACTCAGATGATTTATGACACACATTATTTTATATCAAAGTACAATGAAATAGGCATTACCAAAGGTAATCTCCATAATGTCTGGAAAGGGATCAGAAACCTCAGCGCAACAATGAATGCAGTATTTAAAATGCAAAACCCAAAGACATTATTATGGTTTTGATTTCTTATGGCACAGCTTCGCCTGATCAGTTATATTACCAGTGCAGCACAAAGGGTGTTTGCGTATGAATGCTGCTAAGATAACAGACGGGAAAAATGAAATATAAAGTCAATTTTCATGCAGAAATTGTTATCAAAGGGATGATAAAGTAAAACTGTATAATCACAAGAAAAAACAATTGATGAAGAATAATCTAGAATAGGCCAAGCTGACTGTGTCTGATTTCCGCTTTTAAACTCCTGTTCTATTAAAATATGTAATAAAGTGTTAAGATAATGTATAAACAAATCCAACTACAGCACTATGTTGATTATTATTTAGACACTGCCTTCTAAGATCTCTTTGCAAATGAAATTGAGCAGCAGCTTAAGTGTGCATATCATGAATGGGGAGAAATTTTCATCAAGCTCAGGCTCCTAAGTCATATGAAAAAAAAATAATTCTGAGTTTTAAAACTCATAGTTGCTTTAGTGTAGAATGGAATCAGCAAGCACCAAGGGAAGAATAAACACACATACATGCACACGCACACACACCACAATTATTTTAACACACACAAGTGAAAAGTCATAATGTTGGGGAGAATGTGGCCTGCTAACCTTTATCTTTCTGGAATAAGATGTAAATAATGCCCAAGCACATCCTGTATTAAAGGGCTACCCATTAGAATAAAGGCCTCTCCCCATGAGGATGCTGTTTATCATGTAGTTTGCAAGCAGAAAGGTGGCTCTTTCTAATTCTTTTAAAGACATTTTGCTTGGGGCCTCAGAAATTAAACAGAGAACAGCAGGGAAGGGGTTTACTATTTAATGCTCTTGGTTGTAATTTTTTAATTAGCCATTAGGAAGATGAAGGCAGGTTCAGACAGGGATGAAAAGAAAGACTTGGAAGAAATACGACTTTCTGCAAAGAGCCCGTGGAGATTACAGGAAAGACTCAGGTCTCCAGAGAGGTTCCCAACACAGAAGGAACTCGCAGGCCACTTCCTCATGTCCCTTGGGCAAATCTAAACCTAGTTGTTTGAAAGCATGGGGTTTAACTGGATTTCCTAAAAGATGTCATGTCTCAGGCTCAAATTCTTACAACTGAAAAAAAGGAAATGACTGGAAAAAAGACAAAAATGCTGAAAGAACAGATGTGGCTGATCTCGGGGTCTCAGCCTCTGGAGTGTTTACACATGCCTCCACACTTATGGGAGAATTCAAGGGAAGAGAAGACCCTGTACTTGGCCTGTTGCTTGTTCTCTAACCGCAGGACTTGGTAGGATACTGGGGAAAGGCAGAGAGGAAAATGCAAAAGGCACAGAAGATGTTGGAAACCTTGAGGGTATATGCCTTTGTCAATAGTGAATCAAGTCACATGAATTCAAAGGCAGACCTGCTGAAAACCCTGAATGAAGACTAGTCCTGGAACATAGAGCAGAAAAAATGTATTATTCGCATAGAATTCATGTCTTGAAGTAATTTTAACAAATAAGAAATTTGGCAAAAATTGAAACTATATTAATAGAGGAGATTCTAATATTTTTAATCTTTGGAAAAACCCGAAGCTGAATTCTCTAACCTTCATTATTCATATCTGCTCCTTCTATATTTCCCATCTCGGTAATGGCACCATTCATTCAGTCACTAAACAGTCAATGTCAACCTTATCTTCTCCGTCTAATCAGACACGAGGTCTTGTTTATGAAACTCAGGATTCAGCTCAGGTCTATCCTTCTCTCCCACCTCCACCACCTAGGTTCTACCTTTCATTGTCTCTCTCCTGGAAAATTGTTGTGGCTTTCCACTTAGTCCCCCTGCCTTCAGTCTGTCTCCAACCACCCCTCAATCGAACATCTACTGATTGACCAGATGGAATTTTTCTAAAATTCCATCCTATTACTTCAAGATTCTGGTTAGGTAGGTATAAGATGAGACCCAAGGAATATGCATTTTTAACTTCTGGTTATGAACATTTCTAAACACACTCAAAGATGGAAAATATAAAAAATCAATCCCCTTACTCTTATTCTTCAACTTCAACAACCTCTTTACTGCTCAACTTTTCCCTATACCTACCCCCACTTTTTTTGCAGGATCCTCACTCTCCCCCTTTTTTCCTGCTGGAGAATTTCAAGGCAAATCATAGACATTGTATCATCTGATCCCTGTAAATGTTATGATAGTGTCTTAAAGTAATTAATAACCAATTTGTATTTATAGTTTTCTTAATTGTATAAAAATGTTTTCGCCTTTGGTTTGGAGTAAGTCTGAATTTAAAACACTTTCCAGGTTTTCTGAAGACTAGCCAGGTATGAGTTCCAAAGCACTATAAGATAAAGTTGAAACTCCCTAGCAGAGCACCAAGGGCCCCATGTGATCTAGAACCCCCATCTCCCTCCAGCCTTTTTTCTTAGGGCCCATCCATCCAGCTTGCTTCTTACACTTCAGCCATTCTCATCACCTTTTAATTCCCCAAAGGTTTCAATGCGATTTCTCTCCTTGAGCATTTGCTTTACCGTCCCCTCTGCCTGCAATGCTCTTCCTCCTCTACTCAAAACATTTTCTTTGAGAAGGCTTTTCTGTCCCCTGACCCAAACAGAGTTGAATATACCTTTCCGCATGCTTCACCCAACTTTGTTTTTCAGATAGTATGGCCCTCCTCGCCTTGACTGGCCAGCTGCCCCAGGCAAGTATCACTTTGGAATAGATTGTCCCCTAAAGTAGCTGAAGATCATATGCTTTGAATGTAAAGTAGGAAATTGTAATTTGATGATGATACAACAGTAAGAATTTAGGCACAAAAGCTAGACTTGGAATGTAGCAACTTTCAGTTAGGGTGACCATATAATGTATTATCTAATTTGCTAGTTAAAATGAAAGGGTACTATTAATAACTAGTCAGTACATAAATTCCCAGGATGGTCCCAGGCAAACAGGGTCCTATGGTCAGCCTATTCTTTACGCTGTATGTTTTCAAAGGATGAGTGGGTTTTTGGTAAGTGGGCGACCTCCACTCTCAAAGCTTGACCATCCTTAGTGAGGATCAGGCCACAACCAATTGGCTCCATAGAGAATGGTCCCAATTTCCAGCTTTCCAGGACAGCCTGAGGCAACAAAATATGGTTGAAACCTTGGACAAAACCTACTACTACTAGAAATAGATTCCCTTTCCAGGATAAACAAGAAGAATTCAGTGTCCTGGGGCCCTGAGGGATGTTGGAATTATTGTATCACCCTCCTCTGGAATGATGAGAAATTGTTAAATCTTTTTTCATTAGGGATCTTACTCTTTCTTCCTATTGCATGTTTAGGAATATGAGACGGCAATAAATCTTTCCTACCATCCATAACAAGTTCTTGTCTTAAAAATCAAGGCTTAAGCAGGAAAATAATGTGATCCCGGATCCACTGCTGTGGTTATGATGCTCCTGTAACTAGCTTCCTTGTTGCTAGAGCTTCCATCTCACACCAGCACTCCTGGTGCCTACTCTACCTCATCACGGGAAGAGAGCAGGGTTATGTCTGTGACGGCTAGCCTGCAGGTAGCCATGTGAAGAAAAAGAGATGCAGGACAATAGGGTAAGCCCCATGGCTTTTCCTCCCTCCTTGTTGTCTTGTCTTCCCCCTACTGTGGTTCCTCACACTTCACCCTCCAGGAGCCCCAGTCCCCTCCTTTTTGCCATTGTTGAAGTGCTCTGGATGGCCTAAGTCCAGGCTTCCTTCTGACATATCCTTGAATCTCAGTTAGGTCCTTTAGGTTACTCAAAAATCTTTCAGGTTCATCTCTATCCTTCTATATTCGATCTAAGTAAAACGACAAGACGATGGGGGGAGTAGTTCAGTTCTCTGATGGAAGGTACGTAATACAATGTCACTTCACAAGGGAGTCAAAGGCTCTTGAATCCAACTTGAAGCCTGCTACATGACTTCTAACTGAAAGCAAATAACAGTTTTAAATTATATGCAAGTTAAAAACAATGTATTGAAATATTGCTGATATTTGGAGTTGTCCGTGTTTGTATATCTTCCTTAAAGGTTTGGATGAGGAAACATGAAATAACTTTGTGGTGGTGACATTGAAATGACCTAGTAAACTGACGTTGTCTGTTGGCTATTTTAATAATTTTTATTTGCTCGTTTGTTCGAGACTTTAGTTTTAATGGCTATATCTCAAATAAGTCCTTGTTACCGGGTCCCAAAGGATAATCTCCAGGGCTTTGTAAAATCCCACCTTTTTAAAAAGAAAAAGAAAAAGAAATACTTTCATTGTAGAAAATGTCAAACATATACAACATAAGCTGTATAATTCAATGAACTCCCTCATATCCACCCTGCCTTCAATAATTATCATCATTCTGTCATTCTTCTATCATCTACATATCTACTTATTCCCCACTCCAATGCCATTATTATTATTTTAAATAAAATAATACATAAATGTATGTACATTGGAATGCACACATCTTAACAGTATAATCTTTACAAATGGAAACACCCATACACTGCTTTTTCAAAAATTATAAAAACTATGTAGTGAAAGTTCCTTTATCCTGGACTCCAGGAATAACTTAGCCACTATTTATAGTTTTTGCATGATCTTTTCAGTCTTTCCCTTTGATAGAGTTATACCAACATATCCATGTATAGGAACACATTTATACATGCACATACATTCTTAATGAGATTGTATCAATGTCTATTTCTTTTTTTAGGTCAGTGCACATTATTTCTCATTTTAATGGCGGTATAATGTTACAGTATATGGAATTACCATGTTGATTAACCATTCCCTTATTTTTGTCCAGTTAGGTTGTTTCCTACTTTTTGCTATCATAAATAATGGTATTATGAAATCATGTATATATATATATATTTTTGTACACTTATTACTATTCATGTAAGGTTGAATCCCAGAAAAAGCTCTAGGTCATTTTAGCGCTAAGCTATGAAATCATTCTTTCTCACAGGAGAGACTCTTCCATGAAAGTCTTCCAGTAATAAAAGCTTTGTGGCATGAGATAAAAATTACAGGACTCCATTCTTTGTGCTTATGTATCACTGCATAAATAAACATTACATGTTTTGGAAGTTGGTGTTATGATTACACCGGAATGACAAAATTTAAAAAAAAAATGTAGTCCAGAGGTTAAAGAAGTGTCATCTGAGGCAAGCTTGACCAATGGAGGCTGCTTGCAGTGGTTGGTTGGGAAGAATTTAATGGACACAACCAGGTTCAGATGGAAAGTTACACTTGTTGGAGGAGGAATAACTGCCCCGACTTTATGTGGGGAGAGTTATAGTCAAGTATTGGCCATCCTTGGTGTAGAAAATGAGCCTTACATCTGGAGAACATTTTTGTTACATTAAACTTTTTTTAATTATGAGAAAGTATCAATAACCATTTCATGAGCTATTTGGAAGTTTACCCAATGAAGTATTTGGGAGTAGAACCATCCTATTCCTAAAGGGGTATATATGGAAAAATGGGCATGGCCTATAGGTAAGTCCTACCTCTACTCTCACTTCTGAATTTTCTTCTTTCAATTAAAAATAAATCCATGCTGTTTGCAGGTTCTGATCAAATGGGTGTTGGCAAGAATAGAGCTTGAAATTGATCAATTCTAAGTTACTTAGGTGTTAAAAGTTGAATAAACCATGGCCTCAAGGGCAGCAGGTAACCTCATCCTCCATGATTGTGCATGTTTTGCAGCAAGCAACCTCTAGCAAGACTATTCAATGTTATTCAGAAAGCCTCACTCAAAGGCTGCCATGAGAAAGTGCAGAGAAAGGATTTAAGAAGTATTCTGAAGTTTCAAAAGCGCTCTTTCCCATGAGGATGGATGTTTAACTCTAGTGTTATTGTATTTCATTCTAAGAAAAGAGATGGGGAGCCAAATGGACTTGGAAATTTGAGGCAGTCAGCACCAACCAAAGAAGCCCGAAGCCAAAAATTGCTGGAAAGGTGCCACATGGTTACATGCAAAAGCAAAAGCGCTACCAAAAAAATGTTGATCACCATGTGACATTTTAATAGAGGTATCTATTGCATTTACTGTCATAATTTTGGCCTTCTGCTTGGGAATAAATATTTTGCTATTAAATATAAAGGGAAGGGCATCCAAAGACCTGGTCTGAACTTAAGAATTATTTTTTTTTCTTTTTGACAAACCAGGTCATGGCACACCTTCTTTGACGCTCTGGCCAGGCATCAGAGCACTGCCACTGTGACGGCTGGCCAAAGCCAGCTCTCTGTGGGTGGAAGATGAGGAAACTGAAAATACAGAGAAGACAAAATATGTCTCCTTCGTGTCAAGGTCAGTTTAGGAATGTATGTACTAGCATAGATAAGTTCTGCAACAGGACTTGAACCCACTAGGGTTTGCCAGGGAATCCTGATTTAGGGCTCCTGCAGATTTATAATGTGCTCAGCCAGGGTCAATGAACTATTGTGTACCAAATCTCATCCTCCATTGATTTTCCTATGGCCCACAGAATAAGAGTAGTTTTTGCATTTTTTAATATTTGAAAAAAAATAAGAATATTATATCATTATATTAAAATTATATAAAATTCAAATTTCAGTGTCCATCAGTAGAGTTTGATCACAACACAGCCACACTCATGTGTTTACATATTGTCTGTGGTTGCTTTTGTCCTCCAGTGGCCGACTTGAGAAGTTGCCACAGAGACCAAATGGTCCTCAAAGCCAAAAATATTTACAAACTGACCCTTTAGAGAGAAAGTTTGCTGACTTGTATTCTTATACAACTGGCCAATGAGTACTGCCCTGATTGCCTGCTAAGGCAAGGTTGGGTTTGGGTGTCAGGCATGAAGCCCATCTTTAGATTGCTTTTCCTAAGACTCATAAATGTTAAGCCCTTTAGTCCTTTCTCTCCCACTGCATAGCTCTGGAAATGTACTGATCAGCATTCTTCGTCTAACATGACATTAAAATGTCTTTATATCAGGAAATGTATATTTTATGGAATTTGAAGAGTATTAGTGTCATATACATACTGGATTTCAATATAACAATATGAAAAGTGCACATGTAATTTTACTTTTGTATCACACTAATACTAAGCTACATGATGGTAACATTAAACCAGTGTGACAAAATGATGCCAGTGTAAGATGTAAAACTGCTAATATCACACAGCAAGTTGTTAGTGTCTTACAATGGACTCTGAAGAACAGTGTGATTAAACTTTCTCAAGCTTTTCCAGCCTCAGTTGGAACCCCAGTGACAAAAGAGGATAAATTACCCTGGCAAATGTTCGTGCCAGCCTATAACAAGTTTGGCCTTCAGTTATGGCACTAGGTCTCTTCAGAGAAGCCAGAGGCATTCCAGGAAAAGAAATTCTATGACTGAGTCAGGGGACCTGCCTTTGGTCTTGGTTTTGGCAACAATTTGCTATTTTAATTCTAAAATCTTAAACTCTTGTATCCCACATGCTGACAACAAACTCCTGTCTTTCTATTTGTCACCACTTTTCTCCTCTCATAACTCCCACCTTTTCACCTCCTCCCACCAAAGCTTCCAGGCCACACCCTCCCCTTTGCCTCCCAAACCCAGATCTCCCTCTTGACTCGTTTCTACCTCTTTAAAATCTAAGTTCATCCGTCTTCCTTTTACTATCACTTTGGACTTTCTTGCTTTTTAGCTTTTCCATCCAACCCGTCCTGCATCCTCCAGTCTTTTGGTTTCTCTGCTCCTATGCCTGGGATGTGGATTACTGCTAGGAAAGTCTAACTGCCACGTGGACCGGTGCCTTCACATAGCAATGGTTTTCAAACTCACTGGGCTCTTCAATGGCCCTGCAATTCCCTGAGTTCCTGCTCCATCCCTCTCTTGGCCCTTGTGGTGCACTTTTTCCTAACATTTTATTTTCTCTTCAAACTCCTTACACCATAGCTTTTCCTCTCATTGTCAGCAAATGCTCTTGCATCCTACCTCACTGAGAAAAACAGCTCCCTCAAACACTAACTCCCTCAACTTGCAGAATCCTCACCTACAAACATCTTTACTGGTCTCCATCCTTTCCTGCTGTTTCCATCAAACCATTGTCCCTCATCCTGTTCAAGGCTAATCCGTCCACCTGTGCCTGGGATCTCGTATTCTCCTGCCTCCCCAGCAGACACCTCACTCCACCATTCCTCCCTTTTCTGTGTCATTAACTTTCCTTTTCTGAGTTCACCAACGTGTCTCTTCTCAGTTCATAGTGTCAAAGCTATTCTGCATTAAACAAACAAGCAAACAAATAATCTTTATTTGACCCCACATTCTCCTCACCTTCTTTTCTTTTACAACTGGAACACACACATACTTTCCCTTTACTTTCCTTCCTCTTCATACTTTAAGCTACTGTCATCTTAATTTTGTTCGCACTCTTTAAGCTTAGGTCTCAAATGACCTTCATGCTGCTGCATTCAGTGATGGTTTTGTGCGCTCAACTTATAGAAACTTTCTTCCACACTTGACATTGCTGATCATTCTTTCCACCCTAACATTTCCTCCCCTCTTGGTTCCTAAATCCTCCTCGCTCTTACACCCTCTTCTGGATCTCCTCCATCTCTCTGTCCATTCGTGTTTGGACTCTTGCAGAGACTCCTCTGTTGGCCCCATACATGCTGGTGTTCCCCAAACCATAAACCTGGCCCTCTCTTCTCACCCTGTACAGTCATGCTGAAAGATATCAGCCAAACACTTCACTTCAACCACCGCTTTCATCCTGTAGGCTCCTCAATTGGTCTTTCCAGATACTTTGCTGAGCTCCGTAACTACACATCCAAGTGCAATAGGACATCTACACTTGAATTTTCAACAGGTACCTCAAACTCAGCAAAGGCAAAAGCAAGCCTGTCAGTGTCCATCCCCGAACTATGTTTCCCGGTTCATCTGTCCAAACATTCAAGTCAAATGTCTTGCCTAGACTCCAGCTGCTTCCTTGTGCCCCATGGCAAGTTGCCAGGTTCTTAACATTTTTCTTATCTGTCTATTTCTTTCCATTTCTACCACAATTTCCCTAGTTCAGGTTCTGATCAATTTTAGCCTAGATTATACCCAAAGCCCCTTTACTGTCCTTCCTCCTCTAGTCATTTTCGCCCTTCGTATTTACTCTCTGCATGGTTGCCTGGGGGAATCTTACAGAACTGGTGGCATCTGATCAGACACGCCTCACTGGCTTAAATCCTTCAGTTACCTCCAGTGGCTTTCAGGAGAAACATTCAACACAGTTTGGCATTCCAGGCATTTCACAATTGGCCTCTGCTTATATCCCAGTGTCATCCTCTATCCTTCTCCCTGGGACTCACGACATTTACCTGGCAGAACTGTCTGTTAGTATTTGGCAGTTTCTTCTGATTGTAAGAGCCTGAGATTCACTCTGGTTACCTCTAAGAAAAGGAGGTTTAGTGAGAGTTGTTTACCCATGGAATTGGATTAAACATAGGAAGTTTTCAGGAACTGAGTGTGTGTGTGTGTCTATGTGTATACACATGCACACATGAGGATGCACCCACACATGTTCCATTCTCCTCTCTCAACCAATTGACTTCCTCAAAACTTCGTAACTTCATTTTTCACTTAGGACCCTATTATCTGTTCTAGCCCTGAGTTTTTTTAATAATTTGTTTTTCCCAGCCTCTTGGTTAATTGGCTCAAGGCTTTGGTTGCCCATTTCATAATTCCTGATGGTCCCACTCTGATGGCCCAATTTATCCTTTCAAATTGAGGCCACACAAGTTGTAGAACATTGGCTACCTGACAGCTCGTTCACCTGGGTCAACTGCCCACCCCTGGTCTCATCAGTCATGGCCAGGAGACCTAATTCATATGTAAGAGTTTATTGCATGTTAATATTAATAAAACAACAAATATTTATGTAACTTTTATGTGCTGGACACTGTAAACACTTTAGATGCATTGTTACCCATGTGATCTTCAAAACAACCCTAAGAAGTAGGTTCTATTATTACCACCACCATTTTAATAAATCAGAGAGAGGCAAGTGAACTAAGACCTTACAGCTATTACAAGGCAGAGCCAGGATTCAATCTTAAGGAATCTGTGCTCTCACCTGCCACCTTAGGCTACCTTGGCGTAGATTTGCTTAGAAGTGTCTTGGGAGATGGGGGATGGGGCATGGGGACAGGGAATACGACCAGACAATAATCAGCACCTCTTGTTCCCCAAGGCATCATGCCAGTTTCTACCTCTTCACCTTTACATATGGTGTTCTTTCCACTTGGAATTGTTTTCTCTCTCTCTCTCTAAATATATAAACATTTGGAAGTGAATGAACAAACACATTAGCTGTGTAGCCTTGAGCTCATCATTTCACCTCTCTGGGTCTCAGGTTTTTCATCTGTAAAATGAAGGGGTGGAACCAGATTCTTCAAATTCTACAATTGTGTAACGTTAAGGAAAGAACAAAGGCAACTCAGAAATCAAAGGTGACAATGGTACCATTTTGATATTCCTGTCATCTTGCAGCAGCCAGAGTCTCTGTTGTTATGCTTACAGGGAATGTGGACATTTTAGTGAATCCATAAATCTTTAATGATATGTGGAGCTCCTTAAGTACAATACCCTAGCAAGTGGCAACCACTTGTTCAAATGATGGTGCACTGAGTGGGTGCCGATCCTCTTTCCACAATGGATTCCAGTTTATCTCTTAGCTTGAAGCATCTCCTTTTAACTCCGTAACTTCAGAATTCTGACGGGACCGAATAGCAACTCGATTCAATCAAGCCGTGTATTTTTCTTGTTGAATCAGATCACTCGAGGCTGCCAACAATCTATTGTGGTGTATGGAAAGCCAACTTTTATATATGAAATTAAATGAAAGCTTACAGGGGCTAAGGCCTTAACTGGAGACTCTTCTGTGGCTTTCTCTTAGTGTATTATTTGTCAGATTTTTATAAGAACATTATTGCTTTAAGAAAAAAAAATTAAACCCTGAGAAATTACTCTCAGTCTAACGAGTTCTTTTCACTGACTTCAGACATCATTAGGGGAAGGCTATAGCCTAGGGCTGTGCATGAACTTTTTCTTCTAACTGTACACTTTATGTATAATTTAGCTTTCTTGCCTAAATTATTCAAGCAAATAGTGAGTGAAAATAATGGAGTTCACGGAAACCTTCCAGAGTATTAAAATAAAACAGTTTTTTATGTTGGTTTGAATTTTTAAGCTTTTTAATCATGGATTTCAAATGGAATACACATGTCTGGCTTTTCTTCACTTGTCCTCTGCATCTTTTTCAGAAGGAGAGAAGAAAGGAAAGGAACTTTAGTAAATAATCCATTAATTAATCACTGGTGCTGATAACCGCTCCAAGTTGAAGTAACACTCTTTGGAAATACCATATCAAGGGGCCAGGGATATGGTTGGCACATATTTTAAAAGGTAGATAGATACTTCTTTCCCCCATTTCTTGGGACCAGGGCAGGCCTGAAATTGAGTGGCATATTTTAAAAGGAGAACTCATCTGTTTAGTTTAAATAGGAAATTACAGTAGCAGGATTTGTACTGAAATCACCCCAGTTTTATTTTTTTTAAACCAAACACATGTTCTAATAATGTTTCGTTTTTGATGTGCATGATCTGGAAACCTTATTTTTATTATAGATAACCCTGAAGGAAATTTGAAAATCATTGAAAGAATGGGATTTCCTGACATATTAAATACAGCTCCCAACCAAATTGTTATCATGGCACACTGTCTTTGGAAATAACAAAGGTAATAGCAACCAGGGTTGTGGAAGGGAAAGCATCAAGGTGCAGCAAAGAGCTTCAGATATCAGATTCTGAATTGGCAAAGGCAAGCTTGAGAGTAACATCTGGGAAGGACCAATGGCTAATGCTCTTTTTAGAGAAAAAAAGAATGACCTAGAATAACAGACCTGTAAGTTTAATTTATCAACCTGATTAGACACAGGAAAGAATTATCACAAAGTCAATTTTTCAACACATAGCCTAGAACAGGGTATTAGGTAGTAAGCAGTATTATATTATAACTACTATTAAAGTCTCTTTTAAGACCCTAGTCTACTCCTATGATAGTACAAAATACGGTACATGGAAGGAAACTGAGAAATGCAATCCATGTTGGTTTCAATAATATGTTTTACACTCTCCAACATGACATTTTAAACAATTATCTGAAAAAGTGTATTTAGAAATTTAATTATTTTAGTTTAAGCATTGGTCAAGGAGTCATGAGACCTAGATTTAACTCTTATCTCTATCATTGAGAAATTGTAGGCAAGTTACTTCTTTACCTCTCTGTATACTGGATACCAGACATAATTATCTCTAGGACTTGAGATTATTTAATTATTCACCTAGAAATGTCACTTACTGCACGTGTGTGTGCATTAAAAACAAAAATCATGTCATAATGGTCATCTTATTCCATTCTCACTGCAGATGGCATCTAAGAGGTCTCATCCAACTAGGCAAGCTCTGGGTTAGAAGGTGGATCAAGGGAAGTGAGAATTGACTTTAGTTCTTCTTCTTTGACTCTCTTCCTGCATACAGGCTTACTTAGCCTGTTTTCCCAGCTCCCTCCCTCCCGCCCTCCATCTCTCTCCCATCCTCTCACTGCTCCTCCCTGCAGCCCTTCACCCCCATCTTATCTGACCATCTGGATCAAGGTCCTTCCCTAGGGCCCCGTGGCAGGTCTTCATCTCCAGTATTTTCCTCTAAGGCTTTTCCCTACAGCCTCACCTAACAAACCTCTTACTGTATCATTCCTCGGCAAAACTTTCCAGCGGGAAAATCTCTTTCTACCTCTTCTTCAGGCCCAGAAACTCAGGACAGGGTTTGGATGCATTTAGCTCACTACCGTCCCTTCTAGCTCTTTGGACCCTCCCTGTCCCTCAACAAATTTTCTTCTAAAAGTCCTTGTGACCGATTTATAATTTATCCCCAGTTGTACCTTTCATTTTCTACACTTGCAGTTCATTCATTCATTCATTCATTCAAGAAGTATTTATTAAATACCTACCATATGCCAGGCTCAGCCTTTCTTCCTACTTCATCTCTGATTTTCATCCCCATGACTTCAGCCTCCAAGTGCAAGACTCTAAAAGTACCTTCACCTGGGCTGCTCACCAACCACTTCTCCACTTCTCCATTTTGGCTACAGGTGGGCTATAATAATGGTATCACTGTCCTTCAGAAACGTTTCAAATGACTGCAGCAACACCATCTTTCCTTTCTTCTTTTCTCTCACAACAGCTGCACCTGCACCCTCAATCTCATCCTTAACCTTGAGCCCATCTCTGTTCTCTTATCTTGTCTTCTTACCCAGCTTGATCAATGCTTCTCTCTGTCTTATCTACTTACTTATTCATCTCTGCTTCTGCTGTGGCACCTGAAGCAAGGTCTTCCATCCATCTAGTAGGTATTTAGTAAATCTTTGTTTAATTGAACTGAATTGAATAAAGTTGGAAAAAGAAATTCAATAATAGGCTCAGTGAGTGGAATACCAAGTATAAAACATGGCATCTAACAGTCCTTCTCTGTTGTGTGACACAGACTATGCCTAGAATACTTTATTTTGCCCATTTTTAAGTTTCACATTTTGCAAGATGAATTTATCAGTTCTGGAGTGACTAATTTCATTTTTCTTTTCTCTCTCTCCTCTATTTCTGGCTATCTCTCTTTTACAAATAAGGATCTACATTCAGAAACTTCTGTATGTTCCTTTTTTCATTGAACATTATATCACAAGCATTTTAGAGTCATTAAATATTCTTTTACAATATGAGTTCAGTGATCACATGAAGTTCTAGCATGGAGCAATATGCAAAATGCTTAACCAATTTCCATTGCAATAACCATATTTCCAGTTTTTCAAGGAACACATGTATACTAAATGTGGAGTGGGGGAGGTGTAACTGTTTAACTGTATAGAATATTACATATAAATGTTAGGTGAAAGGATACAAATATTTTTATTGTTATTGATATATATGGGAGAATATCCTCCTCAAGAACGCCAAGGAACAGCATGTACAAATAATTGTCAATACTATTATCTTTCTTTTGATTCAGCAAAAGTGATGTATTTCATATAATATTTTTAAAATTACATCTTTATTGAAATGAAATTTGTGTACCAAAAATTCACTCCTTTAAAGCATGCAATTATGTAGTTTTTAATATATTCAGAGTTGTGCAACCATCACCACTGTCTAATTTCAGAACATTTTCATCATTACCCAAAATAAACCCTTTATCCATTAAGGGTCATTCCTCATCCCCCTTTCTCCCTATCCCCCCGCAACCACTAAATCATTTTCTCTATATTCAGATTTTCTGATTTGAAACATTCCATACAAAGGAAATTGCACACGATTTGTCATTTTGTGTCTGGCTTCTTTCACCTAGTATAATGTTTACAAGGTTCATCCATGTTGTAGCATGTGTCCTTTTGCATTGTTGTAAAGGAATACCTAAGGATGGGCAATTTATAAAGAAAAGAGGTTTATTTGGCTCATAGTTTTGCAGGCTGTACAAGAAGCATGACCTCAGCATCTATTTCTGGTGAGGACCTCAGGAAGCTTTCACTGATGGTGGAAGGCAAGGGAAACTGGCATGTCATATGGCAGGAAAGGGAGCAAGAGAGAGAGGAGGGGCCCCAGACTCCTTTTAACAACCAGATCTCGAATGCATTACCGTGGGGAGGACACCAAGCCATCCATGAAGAATCTGCCCTCATGACCCAAACACATCCATTAGGCCCCCTTCTAACACTGGGGATCATATTTCAACATGGGATTTGGAGGGGACAAATACCCAAACCATATCAGAGCATAGGTCAGTACTTCATTCCTATTTATAGTTCAATGATATTCCATTGTATGGATATGATCACATTTTGTTTCTCTACTCCTCATTGGATAGACATTTGGGTTGTTTCCATTTTGGCTATTATTAATAACACCACTGTGAAGATTCTTGCCCAAGATTTTGTGTGAGCATGTTTTCAATTCTCTTGCCTATGTAGACACAAGTGGAATTTCTAGGGCACATGGTATTCTATGTTTAACTTTTTGAGGAACTGCCAAGTTGTATTCCAAAGTGACTGCACCATTTTACATTTTCACCAGCAATGTTCCAATCTATCCACATTTTCACCAATACTGGTTGTTGTTCATCTTTACATAGTATTATACTTTTTATATTGTACCCATCCTAATGGGTGTGAAGTGGTAACTCGTTGTGTTTTTCATTTTGTTTCCCTTTTGTTGATTTTTGAAACAGGATCTCTCTGTGTCACCCAGGCTGGAGTGCAGTGGTGCAATAATGGCTCACTGCAACCTTGACCTCCTGGGTTCAAGCAATCCTCCCACCTCAGCCTCCTGAGTAGCCGCGACCACAGGCACTCACCATCACACCCAGCTAATTTTTCGTGTGTTTTTTTGTAGAGCTGTGGCTTTGCCATGTTGCCCAGGATGGTCCTGAACGCCTGAGCTCAAGTGATCTAGTTGCCTCAGCCTCCCGAAGTGTTGAGATAACAGGTGTAAGCCATCACACCTGGCATTTATTTCCTTAATGACTAATCTTATTGAGCATCTTCTATGTGTTTATTGGCCATTTGTATACATTTTTCTGAGAAAGGTTTATTCAAACCCTTTACCCATTTTTAAATTGGATTACTTGCCTTTTTATTGTTGAATTGAATGAGTTCTTTACATATTCTATTTTAAAAATTTATAATTTTTGTAGGTACATAGTAGGTGTATATATTTATGGGGTACATGAGATGTTTTGATACAGGCATGCAATGCATCATAATCATATCATGGAGAATGGGGTACCTGTCCTCTCAAGCATTTATACTTTTCATTACAAACAATCCAGTTGCACTCTTAGTTATTTTAATGTGTACAATTAAGTTATCATGGACTATGGTCACCCTGTTGTGCTATTAAATAGTAGGTCTTATTCGTTCTTTCTATTTGTCTTTATCCATTAGCCATCCCATCTCCCCTCAATCCCCCCAGTACCCTTCCCAGCCTCTGGTAACCATCCTTCTATTCTCTATCCATGAGTTCAATTGTTTTGATTTTTAGATCCCACAAGTAAGTGAGAACATGTGATGTTTGTCTTTCTGTTCTGGTTTATTTCACTTAACATAATTTACATATTCTTAATGCAAGTCTGATCCATTATGTAATCTGCAAATACCTTCTCCATGCTATGGATTGTATTCCTACTTTTTCATGATGTCTTTTTAAACACGAAAATTTTAAATTTTGACGAAGTGTATTTTATCTACCTTTTTCTCTTGCTGCTTGTGCTTTTGGTGTCATATCTAAGAAACCATTGCCTAATCCAAGGTCATGAAGATTTATGCCTGTTTTCTTCTAAAAGTTTAATAATTTGTATCTCTTACATTTATATCTGTGATCCAAATTAAATGATTGTTTGTTAAAGATAATCAAATTATTATTCCTTTTGGAATTTTTTTCAAATAGTTTATCTACTATCTGAGAACTGTTTTGTGGAAAAAACATTTTTCTTTTTCTACTCACTTGAAATGCTACCTTTTCTCAAATATTATTTTTGAACACTTGATTTCCTTCCAGAAATCTGTCAATTCATATACTAGTACAAATTTTTTTTATTTTAGAATTAAAATATTTTAATATTGTACAACACAAATACTCCCATTACTTTTTTTACAAAATTTCCTGAGAATTTTTATTCATTTATTCTTTCAGATAAATTTTAGATTTATTTTATCAAATCTTGCATCCAAAATAAAATGAGAATTATAATTTGTGTTCTTTTTGTAATTTCATTAAGCTTATGTGTTAATTTGAGGGAATTTAAATTTTATAATATTGGATCAACAAGTAGATAGAGTGTACCATTTCATTTATTAATATTCTTCTTAGGACACTCAGTGAAGTTTTATCACTTTTTTCTCAAATAGATCCAAATTGTCTCATAAATTTATTCCTGGGAATTTATATTTTGTTATTATTATTGTGAATATAACCTTTTTGCTGAATATTTTCTAAGCATCTATATTACAAATGCAATATATACAATTTTTACTATAATGAAATTTTATTTAATGTATTTGGAAATTGCTTATTTGTTTTTGGTAGACATTTCTATAACTCACAATAGTGTTACCTCTTATATTCCTTTCTTTTTTTTTTTTTAATTTATTTATTATTATTATACTTTAAGTTGTAGGGTACATGTGCATAATGTGCAGGTTTGTTACATATGTATACTTGTGCCATGTTGGTCTGCTGCACCCATCAACTCGTCATTTGCATCAGGTATAACTCCCAATGCAATCCCTCCCCCCTCCCCACTCCCCATGATAGGCCCCGGTGTGTGATGTTCCCCTTCCTGAGTCCAAGTGATCTCATTGTTCAGTTCCCACCTATGAGTGAGAACATGCGGTGTTTGGTTTTCTGTTCTTGTGATAGTTTGCTAAGAATGATGGTTTCCAGCTGCATCCATGTCCCTACAAAGGACGCAAACTCATCCTTTTTTATGGCTGCATAGTATTCCATGGTGTATATGTGCCACATTTTCTTAATCCAATCTGTCACTGATGGACATTTGGGTTGATTCCAAGTCTTTGCTATTGTGAATAGTGCTGCAATAAACATACGTGTGCATGTGTCTTTATAGCAGCATAATTTATAATCCTTTGGGTATATCCCCAGTAATGGGATGGCTGGGTCATATGGTTTTTTTTTTTTGAGACGGAGTCTCTCTCTGTCGCCCAGGCTGGAGTGCAGCCGCCGGATCTCAGCTCACTGCAAGCTCCGCCTCCCGGGTTTACGCCATTCTCCTGCCTCAGCCTCCCGAGCAGCTGGGACTACAGGAGCCCGCCACCTCGCTCGGCTAGTTTTTTGTATTTTTTTAGTAGAGACGGGGTTTCACCGTCTTTGCCAGGATGGTCTCGATCTCCTGACCTCGTGATCCGCCTGTCTCGGCCTCCCAAAGTGCTGGGATTACAGGCTTGAGCCACTGCGCCTGGCCTTATATTCCTTTCTAATACATGTATTCATTCTTCATCATCAATTTCATTTGCCAGAATATCCAGAACAATATTAAATATCAGTGGTGATGATAGGTCTCCTCCCTTGTTCCTGATATTAGTAATAACGTCTTTCTCATGTTATTCTACCAAATGGCATTGTCTTTTGGTTTGTGTTAGATTTTCCATACAAAATTGAGGAAATTTTTCTCTATTCATGGATGCTTAGGAATCTATGATTTCTAAGAATTATTACTGAACATTCAATTTCAGCAAATGTTTTTCAGGATCTATACACCTTATCATATTTTTTCTTCTTTGAACTATTAGTAAATTTCTATAGTAAAACATTTTTAATTTGTTTAATAAGCTGTGTCTGTTCATAGTGAATCAATCTTTAACATACGACTAGATTCAATTTACTAAAGTTTTATTTAGAATTATTACTTCTCACTATTCATGAGTTCATGAGTGAGATTGATTTGTAGCTTTCTTTTTATGTTGTTTATGTCAGGTTTTGGTATCAGAAATGCACTAGGTTTGAAAAATCAATTGCAGTGGCTTTTTTTCCCCTTGCTTTAGAACAGTTCATATATAATGAGAATTTTCATTAAAACTTTGAAAAAAATAGCTTGGAATAATAATCTGAGCTGAAGTATCTTTTGAAAGCAATTCTTTGACAGCATTCTTGAATTTATTCCTTATTTATAATTCCATTTTCCTTTACTGCTATTCTTGAGTCAATTTTGGTTATTTGTATTTTCTAAGAATTAGAGAGATCATAGGATAATTTCATTCCAGGAAAAAAGACAATTTACTGACAAAATTTCCCTTTCTGATAGACTCCAAAACAGTATGATTCAATGGAACTCCTTGTTCAATATAGTTTTGATGGTGTTTTTTGTTTGTTTGCTTGTTTTGTTTTTGTTTTAAGATGGAGTCTCACTCTCCCACCCAGGCTGGAGTGCAGTGGCATGATCTCGGCTCACTGCAAACTCAAACTCCTGGGCTCAAGCAATCCTCCCACCTCAGCTGCCAGAGTAGCTGGAACTACAGGCATGTGCCACCATACGTGGCTAATTTTTGTATTTTTGTAGAGACAACATTTCACCATATTGTCCAGGCTGGTCTTAAACTTCTGAGCTCACGCTATCTGCCTGCTTCGGCCTCCCAAAGAGTTGGGATTACAGGCATGAGCCACCGCACCCATCCATAAATATAGATTTAATCAGGTTGATTTCTAGGTTGATTAGGATGACAAATTGCTGTGTGACTGTGCAATTTCCACTGTCTCTGAGCCTCTGTTTCAATATTCTCCATGGTGGCTTGGTAAATAAAAATGGTTCTAGAGCATGAAACTGAACAACTTCCTCATGCTAAATAATGCATAGGTAACAAAGGATACAATACATTTTTTATCCAGAAGAAATCACTGACCTGACAAACCAGCAAATATATGTGTAAGTATGATGCAAAGAAAGTAAAACTCAGATAGTGAACACGGGCTGGTTAAATTCACATTATCTTTATCACACCCTTGTTCACGTCCCACTCTTCACAGAGATTCACCCAAATAAAATATTAAAGGTTCTATTGAATTTCTGACAAGTACAAACTCTCTATACCCAAGTATGGCTCTAGGCAACAGAGAAAGAAATAACAACAATAAACTATGTTTCCGCACACAGCCTAGAATGTTCGTTAGGGAGAAAGGCAAAAAAAGACTCTGCTGTTCTAGTGGACCGGAAATTCACTTCAAGGTTCAGACACTCACACATTGGAGCAGTCTGCTTTGCTCAAACCTTTGTCCTTTCTCTCCACTTCATAGCTTCAGCTTTTAGGTGGTCCAGGCCCTCTGCTCACTCTGTCGCAGTCGAGAAATCAAACGTGACTGTCCCCCTGTGCTCCTTTCTTTGTCAATGCAGAGGGCAGAATGTGGGCTTGTAGACAACTGAGTGAGCCAGGATCTGACAGACCGAAGTTCCAGTCTTAGGTCCACAGTAACCAGCTAGGATAGTGTGCACATGTGGTTTAAACTCTATGAGCCTCAACTTCCACGTTGTTAAAATCGAGGGGGTTGTACTTCACAAGGTAAATTTTGAAGTCTTTGTCAGACTGACAATCTTTGATTCAAGAAAACAAAGTGCTGTTTTACAGTTTCAGTCTAGAGTTTGAGCCAAGCACCAGGGCCTACCAGACAGACTGCCAGTCTAAGGATGGAAGCCACCTTCAAAGTGTAATTATTCAATAGTCTTGACTTCCCCAGAACCTTCTGCACGGGGGTGGTGGGGAGTTAAATTCACCTTAAAAGTAACCTACTTGAGTTCACCAGCAAGTGCAAACTTGTCAGCATTTAAGTATTACAACAAACTACCTGGATGCCTGTCTTCCTCCTTAGGAGTCTGGTTTGCTGTGGAAAGCTCAAGGGTTAACAAAAGGTAAGTGAATGTTTGATACAGATGGGCTACTAGGCAGGCTCCTGAGGGGACAGGCAGACAGTATAGAGGGAAGGAGAAAAAACGTCTGCTTCTTACTTCCTGCTCCCAGTGACCTGAGATGGAGTTCATTTTACAGGGAGAGGAGCCTTTTTCAAATCTCCCTGTCTTGCAATCAATCAGTAAAAAAAAAAGAAAAGCAGGTGTGCTCTCTCCAGCCTCCAGGGCAGCAAAAAGAGAAGGGTTCATTGAAGCCAACCCTCCCCCAGAACTCCCTCCAGAATGATGCTATGCCACTAACCATGTTTCTAGAATTTTTTTTTCTATAGTTGCAATCAATCATCTCCTTTAAAGGGGACTCAACGGTTTAAAACTTGCAATTGAACAGGAAGGGAAACTGTTTGAATCAGACTTTGCAAAGGCAGGTAAGATTCCTGTATTCATGCATTCGATCCAGTATTTATAAGAAGGCCTATTGTATAGCAGGCACTGTTCTAGGTGCTGGGAACTTAGAGGAAACCCAGAGGGAACATGGAGGACAGACAAGATCTCTGTCATGATAGTGCCCAACAATAAATAAGTGAATAAAATGATTCCAGATCCTCTTACATGATATGTAGGAAATACAACCAGGTAATATGGCTGAGAGTACAGCAGAGACAAATTAAATGGACTGTTTGCTCTGAGAAGGCCTCTTGTAATAACAATAGCTACCATATTGTGAGTACTCATTATATGCCAATTACATTACATTTGTTATTGGTTTCATCTTTGCAACAGCCTTGTGAAGTAAGAGTTGTAGTTCCCTTTTAAAGATTAAGAAATAGAAGCCGGGCACAGTGGCTCACACTTGTAATCCAAACACTTTGGGAGGCTGAGAAGGGAAAATTGTTTGAGCCCTAGAGTTTGAGACCAGCCCGAGCAACATGGTGAAACCCCGTGTCTACCAAAAGAAAGAAAGAGGAAGGAAGGAAGGAAGGAAGGGAAGGAAGGAAGGAAGGAAAGGAAGGAAAGGAAGGAAAGGAAGGAAAGAGAAAGATAAGCTGGGTGTAGTGGTGCACGCCTGTAGTCCCAGCTACTCAGGAGGCTGAGGTGGGCAGATCACTTTAGCCAAGAAGGTGGAGGCTGTAGTGAACCAAGATCACACTGCTGCACTTTAGCTTAAGCTACAGGGCAAGACCCTGTCTAAAAAAAAAAAAAAAAAAAAAAAAAGAAGAAGAAGAAGAAGAAGAAGAAGAAGAAGAAGAAAGAAAGAAATTGAGGCCAGAGGTCCACAGCTAGCAGGCAGCAGAGTGAAGATCTAAAGCCAGATATACCTAATTACAAAGCCCTGTGCTCCTGCCACTATGTTAACCTGGCCCTTGGGAAGAAGCCTCCTGTTGCACTGAAACAGTGGTCCTCAGTCCTGTGTGCACATGGGGGTTAGAAGATGCTGACACCCGGACTCCAGCCCCAGCAATTGTTATTTGCTTAGTCTCGAGTGCAGTCTCGATGTTTCAATATTTAGAGGCAGCCCAAGAGAGCTAAGTTGAGAACCTAGAACAAGCTCCTTAAGATGCAGAATCATCACATATATGGTCCACTCTGGGGCCCCAGCCAGCCCATCATCTTACTCCAAGAAAGTGCCACGTCATTCATTTCTTCTCTTCCTTCAGAAGTGCCAGGTCTGACACCAAGGTTACAGGGTGCAGGTGGCCACACCATACTTCAAGCAGATGCTGAACACTCCCACACACTTAGGCTCATCCTCTTTACACAGACAAGAAAACCCACATACACACAGGCTTAGTAACCTTCTCAAGGTTGCTCCACTGTAAGTAGCAGAACTGGGATTGTAAATCCATCTTCTCAAACTCTTTATCACTAGCCTCACCTCCCTGACTTTGGTTCAGTCCCCTGGTTTAAACTCAGAGTTGACAGAAATCCAAAGAAAAACCAATTGAAATATAACCTGAGTTCTCTACATGAAGATGCCTACACAACAGATCCCTTGACACTTCTGTGGCCCCAGTATTCACCTTTCTCCAGCGGAGAATCTCAGCCTTCAACTTGCCACTAAAAGCTGTCCTTTCCATCACTGGATTTCTCTTTCTTTCACATGTGGTTTAAACTCTATGAGCCTCACTTGCCACATTTGTAAAATTGAAGGGGTTGTACTTCACAAGGTAAATTGTAAAGTCTTTCTCAGATTGACAATTTTTGATTCAAGAAAGTACTGTTTTAGAATGTTGGTCTGGAGTTTCAGCCAAGCACCAGAGTTTTATTTAGATTTTATAAGACAGTTTCTTTAAACTTTTATCTCAAAAACCACTTATCCTTCTAAACCCACATTTGCATGTAAAGAATAACTACTTTGAACCTGTAATTCTTTGTGACTCCCCCATTCAGACAACAAGCATCAATGTCACTAATGATGAAGCTCTAAGCTCCCATTGCATATGGCATGGCACTCTACATTTTTTGAAGTGTTTTCGATCCTTTGCACCCCAAACATTGGGTGTGGATAGAGCTGATATTATGATCCCTGTTTTACATAGAAAGAAACTAAGATTTATAAAGACCAAATAATTGATGGAGTCGAGATTCAAACCTGAGTTCTTCAACCGGAGACCAGCTCCCTTTTCCCTAAGTAAAAAGCATGAGCAATATTTTGACTTTTAAGGGGTTTTACATTCTGTTAATTAGAACAAAAACCGATAATTTGAGTAGCACTTGAAAGTTGTCAAAGTACTTCCTCTATCGTTATTTCCCTTTATCCTCATGGAAATACTGGGATGCAGCCTAAAGGATTGTCTGCATTTATAATGGGGAGGGTGAGGCTCAGGGTGGTTAACCTACTTGTCTACAGATTTTACCTTCTCAGTAAGCTACAGTCTTAGGATATGGGTTTCTGTCTCCAATTCTGCTCCTCTCCCTAAAGATTCACAGTGCAAATTATTTAAGGTAATAAATTTTCCCTATGCTCAGATACAATTTAACTAAAATAAGTAAATAAGGTTTAATACCTTGACCTACATATAAAATAAATGCGTTACTCTGGTAGTTTAGTTTATTATCCAGCAAATGTTCACTCCCTCCCGCCTCTCCCACCCCCATTCCTCACCCTGTGACTTGCTTTGGTCTCGTAATGGGTGGTATTACATCCACTTAGCTTTGGCCTTGACATTGTTACTTCCTTGGCCAGTGGGATGTTAACAGATGTGACTCCAAGCATAGACACAAAATAGGTTTGCCTAGTTATACTTGTTCTTGTGTGCCTTGGGTAACAACTGGACTAAGATAGATCAGAGCCAAGTAGAGTAGACCTTGACCCAGTCAGTGACTTGAAGCCAAGCTCAGCTAAAGCGAGCATAAATCAGCTACATGCAAGTTCATCTGCAGATGCATAAATGAGAAGAAATGAGACATCATTAAACGTCTCTGAGTGATTTGGTTACCTTGACTGAATAGTCCTTTTTACTGACAACTATTTAACCACAGTGCTAGAAACATGGTAAATATTTAAAATAGTCTTCAAATGATAGAACCCATAAACAATCCTCCGGACTTCTGGGTGTCCTCAGTCTTCTGGAACACAGAAGATTGTCTTCCAACAGGTAGCAGTGTTACACACGCTTTAGACCCTACTAATGACAAAAGCAAGGCCTGATTGCTCCTTCAGAGAAGCAGGAATCAGGAAAAAAATATTCCAACTTCAAATCCACTCCCGTCTAAGGGACAAAATAACCCACAGCTTTAAAAAAAAAACAAAAAAAAAAACACAAAACAAAAAAAAACACAAAAAACAGGTGGGATTTGGAGGTGAGGGTTTTCCAGCATGCAGTGTGGTGTAATGTGTTCTAAAAGTCTGGGCCAACCTTTCTTCCATGTCATCACTTTCAGTGATTACTGAGTAATCCTTCCATTACTGTGAAATCACAAACTTTGCTTACTCTTTTTAAAGCAGAGTTTCTGATACAGAAAGAAATATGCCACATCTACTGTCAAAACGTCAAGAATAATTGTTTTCTGTGTTTCCAATAACCAGCAGCTTTTGTATGTGTTTTGTCTTCTTCACTCCACCACATCTATTAGAAAATCACCCTCCCTTGAGATAGGAACCCCACAAATTTCTAACCCATGTAGTTGAGGCCCGTGAGAGGCACATGCATGTCTTTACTCGTGGTTGTATGTCCTGTTTATATCTCTGGGACTGGCCCTGTTTATTAAGCTTTTGTGCAGAGGAGAAAACTGGGTCTCTATGAGTACAACACAAGACTCTACTATGCTATATTGAGTTGAAAATAATTTTCCAGGATCTCAAATCTTACAGAGAATGGCGCAAGCAACATGGCCTTTGTTTACTTGGAGAGAAGATTATTGTGGCTTATGTAAGCATTACCACCAAGCCCAGACATTCAAACTTCACCCAAATGACCTCTAGACCCTGGCTCTGGTTTTTTTCAATTTTATTTTATTTTTTTTCCATAGGTAGGAACACCCAGTGAAGGAACTGAGTCAGAAATACAAGCTACTTTGCAGCCTCAAATTTGAATTATCTAAGAAGGGAGGTGACCCAGGAACACCTTAAGGGCTCTCCCCTCCTGTTTTCTAAAACACTAAAGAAAGGCAAAAAGCCAACTGCTTTCCTAGGGGCCTAAGGCAATGGCTTGAATGAGGAGGTGCACACTCAATGCATTAAAAAAAAAAAAGGACAATTGAAATTGAGTTGGGTTATTAAATTAATTATGTAAGTATAATTATATTAAATCCTGTAATTAATTACACTCTATTGCATAGCCCATTGAAAACTTACCAAAATGGCAGAGGCATTTAAGGTGGTGAAATGGAAACTCCAGTGTACTGAGCAGCAACCTAAAAAGAAATCTCACTGGGAAAGGAATATCTTTTCTTGATTATGCTCCAAAACATTGATACTTGGTTGGGACTTGACAACACTCTTGTCATCCTTCAACCTCTGCCTCCCAGGTTAAAATGATTCTCCTCCTGCGTCAACCTCTCGAGTAGCTGGGATTACAGGTGCCCACCACCATGCCCGGCTAATGTTTTTGATTTTTTAGTAGAGACAGGGTTTCACCATGTTGACCAGGCTAGTCTTGAAATCCTGGCCTAAAGCCATCTGCCCGCCTCGGCCTCCCAAAATGTTGAGATTACAGGTGTGAGCCACCACGCCCGGCCCCTTTTCCTAATATTAACAGCTATAGATACTAAGCTCTTCTGTGTCAGGCACTGTACTAAATACCCTACGTGTATTACATCATAAAGTCCCCACTATAAAACTGTGAGATGGGTATTATTATTATCGAATTTTGCAGAAGAGAAAACTGAGGTCTCCATTAAGTAATTTCTCTGAGGTCAGACAGTTATTAAAACATTGGAACTCCAAATTGTGCCATCCATTTGTGGTTTTACTGCCACACACAGAGCTCTGAAGGAAGGAGAAAGTGATGGCAGAAGTGGTGAGAGGCTGAGCAAAGCAAGAGAAAGCAGACAGGTCAGCTCTGGGAGTTGAGGACTGGCCTTTGGGGACCTCTGGACTGAGTAAAATGCACCCTCGCTCCTAGACAGGAAAGGCAAAATGACATTTGTGAGGTGTCCTCTCCAGGCCAAGTGCTTTCTTACAGGTTATCCTGTTTCATTCACACTCTGCTCCTGTGAAGTAGGTCTAATTAATCATTTTTCAGATGGAGCTAAGTCACAAAGATGCAAAATACCTGGCTCAGGGTCACATGGCGGGGAAGAGCAGGGCTGGTATTTGCACTCTGTTCTCTCTGAGCCCTTGTCTGTGTCCCACACCGGTGTGACTCCTGTAGGAAGCAGCATAGACACCATAGTTACTATGCACTGAGTATGGTATTAAAGCAGGGGAGTTCTTACCAAAGGAAAAAGATGGTCATTATTTCTAAGTGTTTTGTGTTGAGAACTCTACCTTAATCCCTTATTTTGAAGCAACACTACATACGTCTCTGAGAAAACTGTTGTCCATTTGTCTATCATGAACTGTATAAGTGCTGGGTGCCAGACAGGCACTGGGAGGAGCGAGATGAGCAGAGGGCTGCAGGCTCTGCCCATTAGGAGCCCCTCCTTGTGTGTGGAGGGGAGAGGAGCAGGCACCCAGTAAGCGCCAGGCCCGGGGCAGGGGCGGTGCACAGTGCTGTGGAAACATGGGGAAGGGAGTGTCCCTGACCAAGACGGACTTCCCCAAGTAGGTAAGAGAGCTGGCTTTGGAACCAGACTTGGAATAATTACTCCACCTCCAATGTCTGTACTGTAAGAATGATCCATGAGGCCCAGAAAACAGTAGGGCACCTTCCTTGCTATGGAAAAAGGCATTGGGAAGGAGTAAGGCAGGAAACACTAAAAAAAAGTAAATGACCAATCACGATAAGGAGTGTAGACTGGAACCTCTGCTGCAGTAGGGTGTCTGGTTGGAAGGAGGAAGTCAGGGAGGCAGGGGCAAGGCCAGGTGGTGGGTATGAGGGCCAGCCTCCGCAGGGGATGGAGAAGAGGAGTCAGAGTCTCCAGCATTGCTCTCTACCCAACTGCATCTCCAAATCCCCTCAGAGCTTCAGTGAAAGCCAGAGAAAGGCCTGGCCCCACCCCAGACAAACACAGTCACAATCCCCAGGGCTGGTGCCCAGCAAGCGTATGTTTTAGAAATGCCAAGGTAATACTGTCTAGTGACAGTAATGAGGAAGAGTCAACAAGATGCAGTGAAGGAGTCTTCAAGGAGGGCTGGGGACAAAAGCGGAGGAGATGACCACAATGACACTAAGATTGCTAACTGAGCCTCCTGCAGAAGGGCGGGAACATTAGCTCAGCCAGAACTTACCCCAGGAGAAGAAAGGACATGTCCAGCAGTAGATATGAAATCCATCCCCTCCCAGGCACCCAGATGTGAGCAGGTTCAGCAGCTGGAAGTGAAGGTCAGAGCTGGAACCAAAAGTGCTGTGGGAATCATGGGCAGGGGATGTTGGAAAAGCTGACACAGCATAGTGCTGTGCAGGCAGAAGGCAGCCCCCAAGATTTACCAGGGAACAAAAGAGCAGAGTGATGAGAGAAATGGGAGGGGACCCAGCATGGGGAGGGTAGCAGAAACCAAAGAGGGAGAAGGTTTGTGGAGGATGTGGTCTACAGGGTCTAGGGAGCCTACACCAGTTAAGGGGTTGAGGATGAAGCAAAAGCTTCAGAGTTGTCAATGGAGGACAACTCCATTGGGAGGTATCAATGGCGAAACTGTGTGTCAAAATGTTCTATGGCAGAGTCAGGTGACTATAGTTAGCAAAATGTATCATGTATTTCAAAGTAGCTGAAAGAGAGAGTCTGAAATGTCCCCATCACATAGAAATGACACAATGACACAAGGCAATGGATACCCCAGATGCCCTGAGTTAATCATTACACGTTCTATGTGTGTAACGAAATATCACATGTACCCCAGAAATATGTAAAATATTATGCATCCATTTTTTTAAAAGCCAGTTCTAGTGGATTATGGAGGACTTAGGGGATGAGGAAGAGAAGAAAGGCTTTTACTGTCCTAAGTCCCAGAGTTTATATCACCTGTTTCAGGGCTGGTGAAAAAACAGGAAGGATGTTTGTGAATTTAGAAATATGTTCTCTTGCACTGGGGTTTGGGTGGGGGTGTGTGAGCCAACGGGAATGCCTTTACTTAATGCATTGTCTTCTGAGAGGATTCAGTCAGATGACTAAGAAGCAAAGATAAAATGCATCGAGACTGCAGGACAGGCAAGAGAAGAATGGAACAACAGGAGATATTCTGAACAGAAGTCCCCAACTGTTTTTATTTTTTATTTTTTTAATATCTGGAATGCTAATCATGGAATCAGCTGGAATGTTATCTCTAACTTACCTCTATCAGGAAGCATCAAGGTTTACAAAATTGACATAGCAGTTCTCATAGGAATCCCTTCTAGATGTCAACCTAGTGTGTGTGCCGTCATCTTTAAATGCTTTCCCATGTTTTCTGACAAATGTTAAAAGCAGCTTGTGCCTCTCAGAAAGACCAACTGCCCCTGTGGGGACTAATTGCATAGACCTTGTGCATGACGAAGAGGGTGCTACTCGGGAATAAGAAGAGGGGCTTAATGAATCACAAAGGTACATAATTTATCAAATAAAAAGAGTATGACATTTCAGAGTAAATTCCATGGAAAATGAATGCACTGTGTTTCGATGAATCAGGCACTGAGAATATTTCCTTAGAAACCAAGTCCGTATTTTCATTAAGAGAGAGAGAGTGCGCACTCGAGTGAGAGAAAGTGGGAGAGAGAGAAGCTGTGGGATTCAAGTGCACCAGTGAGTTAACATCTTGTGGTAAAAATGCTGCCTGAGAAATTAAAATGATATTTGAAACATAAATCCCGAGTGCTAACAACTCTCGTTATAAGCACCCGCCAGAGTCAACAAGCAGAGTTTGTTTGCTAGGAGGTTGTTTCTGGAGGCCAATTCTTGAGTTCTCAAAAAACATCTGTGCAAGCGCAGAGGGAAAGCCACAGCAATAGAAGCCATCAGTGGTTAGGTGTGTTATAAATACATTATTACTTCATTGTAATGGCACACGGGCCCTGGCTAGACTGTGGAATGACCTCACCAGCTGTCAGCCCTTGAGTTACTCTCCTTGAATGAGCATTCAAGATACAGCAGCGACTCCGAGTCGGTACCGTGTAAACACAGAGGTAATCGTTAAGAGAGGAACCAGGCACAAATTCATCAACATCTCACGAAGAAGCAGGGAGTCTTGGCCAAAACCCGAAAGACTGAGGGATTCTTCTGTCACACAAAAACACCGTTCAAGCCAGCCCTGAAGAACCTTTTTCATGAAACCTCCGAGCCAGCCATCCCCTGGGCTTTCTCACTCTGTCTTCCCGCGCAGAAAAAAAAAGTACTCACCGCCCAAAAGAAGCAAGGCTCCTTCCAAGGAATCTATTCCCGTAGTGGAAACTCGGAAATGCAAGCTGAGACTGGGTGGCAAGGGTCCGAAAGCAGCTGGGCTCCTGGCAGAGGTTCCCTCCACACACAGAAAACCAACGATTTGATTCAGGAGTAGGCTTCCCTCTGCAAGTGAAGAAAAACATTTTGAAGATAAGAAGACTGCCCGCAACTAAATGGAAAATGATGGGTGGGGCCAAGAAGTGTCAGAAACCATGGGGAAAAAAAAGAGGAGGGGGGAAAGAAGTGGATCACCTGGAGGTGGGCTGTCCTCACTTAACTCAAGTTTCCACAGAGCTCTGGGCAGTCCTGGGCCAGAGACAGGTCATGGGCATGGTGCGTGTCTGCACGGGCCTGGGAGTCAGGATGTCTGATATGGGTTTAGGGTCCTTCCACTGCAGTTTCAGTGTGACCGTCCACCCCACAATGTCCTTGGCCGTCCCTCACTGGCAAGGGTACGGGTGAATTTGTTTTTAATGAATGGGGGCATGAACCAAGTGTGGCCATGAGAGAGGTTCCGTGGATGTGTGCTATTAGCATGCTTTGGTGGGCAGAGGGGGAGGGAGAGATAAAGTGGGATTTTATTTTCTCCATATGCAAAAAGCAAAAGAAGCTTCAGCCTTGGTCCTTTGACTGACACAAGTATGGGTGTGGCTCTGGATAGAGAGATCCAGAAATTTCATTCCACCTCGTACCCAAGATTCTGAAGGAAACAACCAGACTGTAAGCCCCGTGAGGACAGTGAATATGTTAGCAGTATTGATCATCTGTGTCTCCCCGGTGCCTAGTGGAAGCCTCAGCACATACAGGGTACTCAAGTAGTGTTTGCAGAATGAACGGATGAGTGATCACAATAGCCATGAATGTCCCATGTTTTAGGTTACATACCACATCTCGCTTAAGCACTACCACCCCTCCAGCACAGCTACCACCAGCAGCTCCTGTTGGTCAGCCTTTGTCTATAAAGGCTTGTTGCAAACAGAGGCATGAGTTTTCAAAGATGAATGTGTTTGTGATGTAATCACTTGGGGGAAAATATCAGAATTTTATTCAAGGAAAACTTTGTGCTAATAATTTAGGAAAATATATAGTAAAAATTTCAGTTTAACATGTATTTTATTCCTTTATGCATCTGTTTACTCATTCAAGAAATACTGTGCTGCATAGAAGATTTAAAAACCAGAAAAAGTCCCTGCTTTCAAGGAGCTTACATTTTAGTGGGGGAAGTGAATAGTGAAAGAAGAAACATATATATTTGTTAAGGCTATATGTGTATATCATTATGGAGTAAAAATGAGTTCTATGAAGAAAAATTAAGCAGGATAAGTGGATAGCGAGTGACAAAGCATGCTATTTTGCATAGGATAAACAGGGAAGTCCTCTATGGAGAGAGGACATTTGACCTAAGATTTGAAGGAAATGAGAAATTAAGCCCTTGAGAATTTTGGAATTTCCTTAGGGAAGAAAATTCCCAAAGGAAGGGTACAAAGGCCCCGAGGTGAGTACCAGGTCGCCAAAGCCCAGAGGGATACTGCTTCTACTTCATCTCTCCAAGCCCCCCAGCCCAGTCCAGGTTTCCAGGCAAGGTGACAAAAGCCACACTTCTCCCTGCATTTACTTCATTTCTCTCCCTTCCTTGTGTGCCCCCACACCACCCACCAACACATACATATACACAGCACCCTTCTCCTTAAGCCCAGACCAAAATCACTCATGAATATCACCTCATATAATACAGCTGTGAGGGCGTGGTAAGAAGCCAGAGAATCTCAGCTCTGGCCAGGGAGAGACACCCAGTTCCAGAGGTAAAGCCTCTGGCATGGAGGAGAAGCCCCCACAATGTTAGCCCACTTCCTCCTTCTTTTCCTTTCATTAGAACTCCACAACTGCTGCCAGTAAGCGCAATCCCTTATATCTGCAAAAACACTTCTTTCTTGTCAAGTACTTCGCGCCATGGTCTTATCTCTTCTTTACAAGCACCCCAAGAGGAGTACGTAGAGCACCCATTTTTACCATTTCGCAGAAGGTGAAACTGAGGCAGCAAGAGACTGTAGTCATACAGCACCTCAGTGGCCAAGTTGAAACTGATAGGTGAATTCCTGACTCCTGGCCCCGGGTTTCTTCCTGGGTACTATGTCGCTGTGAGGTTCCTCCTAGAACTGTACATGATGATAAATTGCAGTGCTTAATTCCAAAAGCTTTTCAGGGCAATTCAAGGCACTGTGTGGAAGCATAACCATTATTACTGTGATTTTGGATTGAAATAAGAAATTAGTGCCTATGCATACAAACAGGTTTGTCATTGTTACCAGCAGTCTTAGCCTTGGCAAACGTTGAATGCAAAGTATTGTAACTATGAAAGCTCTGGGTTGATGGGCATATGATGCCTTATGGGCTGAAGATGCTGATATTCTTGTTGGCTGGTTATTCTTCAGCACAGAGAATCCAAAAGCAAATCGTTCCCTTGTCCTCTCACAACCATACACAGCAAGGGAGGTGCAAGGCGTGGCATGGTCTAAGATGGCCATGGGTGAAGAAAACGGTGGCAGGGCTCCAAGGTCGCTAAGACTTAACTGTCACGTGAATGAAGCACAGTAGTAAAGGCACATCTCCCCAGGCCTAGCATCTGCCAGACAGTGTGCTGCCAGCGTTCCTTGTCTTGGGTTTCAAAAAAAGGCTGGAATCCACACCTCTATGGCATAGCCACCTAAGTAAGGCCACTTACACAAAGGAACAGTGGTTTTATCCTGGTGGCTGCTGATATTTTTTAAACCCGCCAAAGACTTTTGTAGGTAATGAGCGAGACTCTTGCCTTTAAACCCACACTGGATTTTAAAACTTATCCTGTGAAAGAAATAATAGGACACAGAATTAAGGAAAAGAAGATTTTTTTTCTCACTTCTTAGAACTTTCAGCTGCTGTCAACAAGTATGCAGGCGTTTGCTTGATCAACTGCTGATAGAACATGGTAAATTTCTCAAAATAGGCATCTATTACCTAATCTGAACTCTTGTAGAGAACTTAATGGAGGTGATAAAGCAAATTTTATCTCCATTTTATATATGGACTAATGGAGAAAGTTGACAAGACCTACAACCAGAGACCGGATCCTTGATGCCTCGTTCAGCAGGACACCTCTCCATGGCACTGGACAAAATGCACTTGGCCGTACTCCAGATTCCCATGACAAAAGTCTAGCCATGTGCTGTCCAACATGGTTGCTATGAGCCACGCGTGGCTCCTGAATACTTGAGATGTGGCTAGTCCCTACTGAGGCGCGTCATAAGTGTAAAATGCACACCAGCATTCAAGATTTATCACGAAAAAAAGATGTAAAATATCTCATTATTAATTTTATGTTGATGGTGTATTGAAATGATATCTTAGATATGTAGGGTTAAGTAAAACATAAAATTAATTCCACCTGTTTCTTTGCATTTTATTGAATGCAGCTCCTAGGAGACATAAAGTCACAGATGTGGCTTGCATGATGTTTCTATGGGATGGTGCTCATGTAGACAGAGTTTTTGGACATTTCTTTGGAGGGATCCTTTAGGATATAACCATTCGCTTTCCATTGCAGTGAAAATTCCCTAGCAATTGGACAACATTCCTCTCCAGCATTCCTTCTATTCTGTCACACCTGAAAGCAAGAACCTGATGACACACATTTTCACATGTTTCTATGACTCTATTGAAAGTAGCAGGCAAGGAATGGTGCATTTTATTTTAATAAATTAGGTTAAAATTATGGAAGTAACAGCTCCATTTTATTTCTCTTTCCTTTGATGTCTATATTTAAACAATCTAGAGATTCTCATTTCAGTCCATTACCAGACCGTCTTCTAGTACATTCTCCCAGTTTTTTTTTTTTTTTCTAAACAAGAACATGAATCCGTGTTGCCTGCCTCTTGGCAACTCTTGACTCTCCCAAGGCAAAATTTTGGAAGACACTCATTGCAGAAGCACATAGAATTGAAGACAAGGAGGAGCACTGGATATTCAGATGTTAAAGTCTGACTCCAAGCTCTGGCTTGTAATGGGCACTGGTCTAATGTGGTATTTACAGCTGAAGGGGGGTAAAAACAAAAAAGCAGATTGCTTCCAGAAGCTATGCATCTGCTACCCGGTAAGCCTGCTGGTTTGACGCGCTCAGCAAAGTGCATGAAGAACTCTTGAACGTCACAGTGATTTGGTTAATTGGGTAAAGATAAGGGTTTCTGAATAGCAGAGTCAGTTTGCCATATTGGCCTGGCACCCAGGGACGTGTGATGAAAAAAAGCTCGGCTGTCTGGATGCATCTGAACGCTCAGTTATTTCATAAAGCCTGCACTGTGTATTTGGAATGCACATTTGCTCTTATGAATAACAGTAATTGTTTGGCTTGGCCTGCCTTTGTGTGACCGCCAGCTGGCAATGACTGGAACCGTGACACATGACACTCCAGCTGTGTCCACATGTTTCTGCCTCGCAGTATCCACTTATATAATTTGCTTTTTTGATCAACAGTTGAGCCATTTAAGGGAACTCATCATATTACACATGCCAGCTACTTCTCTGCAAATACTTCTATTGCAATTTCAAAGAAAGATTTTCATTATTCCTTGCTTATTATGGGGATGTTGCGACTTCATTAAACATAGTGCAGTAAAAGATACATTCCTAATTGAACTTGAATATTTTTCCCTTGAATACACATAATTACAAGACAATAGCTTAGCATTTAATCAAATGAACCATTAAAATAGTAACTAATGATGGTCTTACTATGACTGACAGACCTGACCCAACTATCTTTAACTTACCCCCCGCCACCCCGACACACACACAATTTTATTAGGCTTGCTGTATTAGTCATTGTAATTAGGTTTGCAGTAGAGAACTGATAACTACCTGGGTTGTGGTAAAGAATCTTATCTGCTTAGGTGTTAAAGTTTCTGTTGTGCTACAATCTATTTTCTTCACAGAGATTTGGAAGAAGCAAGCAGAAATTGAACTTGACCCAAAATATACTTGTATTTTTATTACCTTTTCCTGTGAAACTGAAAACATTCACTTAATCCCTCCTTCCTGATACTGAAGAGTAAGGAACACACGCAGTCTTTTCAGCTCTTGGGAAAATTCTAAATTATGCAACTTTGGTAACTTATGGCCCAGCCAGTGAAACTAGGTCATTGTAGCCTAAAACCCCTCTTTGACTTTGTCCCTTAGTATCACTTGGGTTTCTTCAAATCACTGAGTTGATTAAATATGGTGAAACATCATATGGCTGACCAGAGAACCATCTGCTGGCGGTCTTTACGGCCCAGAAGGACAGGTACCATGCAGAAATGATTCATGCTGGCTACTAGAGACTTTTTACTTGGAGGAGAGAAGAATTCATTTCATCCATTCCTTTAATACTCAGACTGTCCTGGCTCATGTAAGCAGGCTGAACTTTAGGAATATTGAGAGAATGACATACGGTAGCTGTTAAAAAAAAAAAAAGGTTCAGTGTGAGGGAGGGAACATGGAAAAGTGAAAGGTCTATTAAATGAGTCATCAAGAGGCTTGAGTTCTAGTTCAGGATCTGCCACTAAATAGTTACACTGCCTTGGGGAAATAAACCTCTTACTTGTTAATGCATGAAATGCCTGATTCTTTAAAAGGAGAAGAGGAAGAGGAGGAAAAAGAAGAGAAAGGGGGTGTGGAGCAATAGAAAGTCTTGTTCTTCCTAATACACAGGATCGTTATGAAAACCCAGTAGGATAATAATTATAAAAGGATTTGGATAAATATAAAATATTCTGCAAATTCAAGGAATTATTAGTGTTTAAAGTATCATAAACTTGGAAGTTAAAATTCAGGGACGTGTAAGTCCTAGGAACATACCTTATCCAAAGCTGGAGAAAGGTGAGACGTGTTGGCTCAGTAGATGCTGTTTGCTTAGGGGCATTTGAGAGAGAAAATCAAATTGGGAGTTGATTAAAAATTTTATCCTTAGACAATTGAATGTCAACAAATTAGTGAGCTGGGAGGGAACCAGAAACCTTATAGCCAACCCCCTTCATTTTACTGACAAGGAGACTGAGTCATAGCAAAGGGAAGTGACTTGCCCAAGACCACAGAGCTAGATGATGGCAGAGTGTGGAAACTCAGTCCTTCTGACACACGCTGACTCCCATCCTCTCTATTGGATCTTGGGAGAAAGCATTCTGTCAAAAGACACATAACAAGAATTAAGAGAGTTTCTATGGAAAATTCTCTTTCTGTGGGAAAATAAGAAGAGGTAAGTGGATAAAGTGCCAGACATTGGTGCATGAGATCACAAGACAATAAAAACCAGGATTAACAACCAGGAACAAAAGCTTGTCACATCTCTGGAGGGCTTTGATGAGAAGCGCCCTGGGACTTAGTGACCGGCTGTTGGGAATGGGGAGGAGTGGAAACAAGCAGCACTGGAGTCGGGAGCTTTATCCGATCTGAAAAGTGGTCCCTGGGGGAGTGACCACTAGCACAAACAAGTCTACAGTGCCTGGTGGGAGATGATAGCAAACAGTCTCCCACCAGGCCCTTGCTAATATTGAAGAGAATTTGGAACTGGAGGATGTAGTACAGCCGCAGCAGCAGTATCCAGACAGCAATGAGGCCTGAGGTCAGGAAGCTGACAATGTCATGGTTCTGGGTGGTCCATCTGCTTTGGAATAAGACCCTAGCCAGCAGCTGGGGTTACCAGAAAAAGGGTTCAGTTCTTAAGCAAAGAAGCTTGCAAGAAATAGAACTGTCTCTGGCATATCTTGGGTACAATAATGAAGAACAAGGTAAGATATTCATTTCTCCGTCAAATGGGGTAGGATTCAGGGTAGATTCTGACCTCAACAAGATGGCTGAAGCACAAACCATGGGAACTGGGCCAGCCTGTTTCAGAAGGAAAAAGGCATAGGAGGACTGGAATTTCCCCCAAGCCCATTTGGAACTCCAGGTTTAGGATTGGAGATGAGTTCCACTACTGTGGTGTGAGTCTCCTGCAATACTAGTGCCCTTGGTCAGACTCGTAGGCTGAAAGACTACCATTTGAAAGTCTATAGAGATTACTACTGAAATGTGAGGAATTCAGGGCCTAACATTTTTCTCAGTTATGCAAGGACCTAATCTTGGATTATTGTGTAGGCTTTAATTACTATGAGGGCAGGTGTCGTGTCTATTGGTTTGCCATTTTATGCCAGGTACATAGTAGTCATTCAATAAATATTTGTAAAAAAAAAAAAAAAAAAAAAGAATAAATCTCCAGACTACTTCCTTCCTCTATTGGTCATTCAAATATTATTTCTCTGATCTTAAGATCTTGTCATACTGATGGACACCCTGACGGCTTCATAAAGTCGTCCAGGTCTGGCTTACAGCCAAGCAGACTCAAAGCTGTGGTTGCAGCACAGAATCTTAATCAAAGTAAACATGTGGCTGGAAGGAGAGGCTGTAAGTCTTTCCTTCACCATGTCACCACCTCTTCATATCTTTTATATTCAGAGCATTCACAGAATTTTAAAGGAACCCTAGGAAAAGAAACAAATTTTTTAAGAAGAGCGAGCAGAGCACCAAATGCTTGAACAACTGGTTATTTTATCTTTAGTGTTAATGAGAGGGAGGTATCAGGAAGAAAGCAATAGACCAGATTCAAAAAGCATCCAAAATGTCGGTACTTTCTTTAATGTGGCCAAGTTGTTTAGAGAGCAAAACTCATTTCTTTACTTAAACGTTCACTTATTAATGATTCTCTTTATCTCAATTTCTCTATTGCAAAATGGTGATAAAAATCATACCTATCTCTTAGAGTGGTTGGGATGATTAAAAGTGTTTATACATATCAAAGTTTAAGAAAAGTCCCAGGTACATAATAAGTATTCATAAAGGTTAGCTATAATCATTGCTATCATCATCATTTCCATCATCACTACCATCACTGTCACAGTTGAATCACTTGTTCAGAGAAGAGCATAACTGAAGACTGTGAGTTCCCTAAAGATAAGTGTGGCACAGTTACCACTGTTATGTCTGCCAATTAGGATAGAACTCAGTGCAAACTAGGGGTTCAACAAATGTCTATTGATTAAAACAACGAATGCATGCATAAAGACCAGCAGAGACTTGGTGGCTAAATAAAAGAGCAGAAAGGCCATAGTGGTATGGAAAGGCATTCTGAATCAATGGAAATCAGAGTTTAAATAGACGCCAGCTGGGCAGATTTTAAGGCAATCATTCTGCCTATGACTGAAAACTCCTGCAGAAGACTGAACCACGATGGAACCCTGAAGTATGGTTCATGCCAAGAGAAGGAGAGCTTTGAAAGCCAGGCTAAGATGGTTGGACTTTGTTGTGAATCAGAGTGCTCACAGTTCATTCCCACAGCAGAAAACCAGTAAACACTTAACACATTTCAATCAATCTAAATCTGAGAAGTTGTACAAGAGTCGCAATTCACGTGAACCACAGTCACCAATTTTAGCATGCATGGGACAGGCCATTTACTTAACAGACTGTTGTTTTGGGTTTAAAATTTGTTATTACTATTTATTTGAAAAAGTAGTATGTGAATATCTTAAAAGTTTATCAACAGGGACTTCCAGCTACTGCTTGGGATATGAGAAACTGGAAAGGTCATTGCTTCTGCAATAATAACAAGGAAAAGATGTATAATCTACAAAATCATAACTTTTCTTGAACCTATGAGAGAGTTGAGATTGCATAACAAATACTTTAAAAAGACAGGCACTTCCAAAGAGATGTTAGGATGGAAACGCTGACTTCCCTGCAGCAGAGCACACGGGAAAGACGAGGCAATCATAACTCGTGGGTAAGAAGGTTTTAGTAAATATTTTTTACAAATTGGTAAATGCCAAGTTTGGGCTACTGTGAGAATATAAGAACCACCATGAGCCACAGACACAAGGGAAGTTCACACCCAACCACAGAATCATCTCCGTTAATTTCACTGAGAAACTTACCCAGGTGCTCATGGGAAAGAATGAGGACAGGGCAGGAGACCAAAGAGAGCCTCCCTTCTGAGGAGCAGAACTCACCGTAAGTAGGCATCAACCTACCCAAATCTCTCTCCCTCCAGAACAAAGCCTTAGACGTCCCTCAGATGTAAGAAAGAAAGTCTGATCGACAAAAGGAAGTACAGTGTGATGGAAATGGTAAAAATACAGATAACTGTATTATCTGTATCAGTTTTAGAGCATTTAAAGATTAGAGAAAATGTTATAAAATTAATAAAATGTCTAAATCAAAAATAGTAGCAATGTATAAACGTATAAAATAGTAGCAATTTAATCAAGACAGTGTTATATTGGTGAAGCATAGACACTTTGATCAATGCAACAGAATAAAGAATCCAGAAATAGATCCATACGTACATATGATCAATCAATTTTTGAACAACATACAAAGACAATTAAATAGTAATATAGGCCCACCACAAATTCTCACCCAGGATTATTGTAATAGCACTATACCTAGGTTTAGCTTAGTAAAACTGCTAAGAACTAAAGTCAAAGATCTTAAAAGTACCAGGAGGAAAAAAATTACCCTCAAAGGACAACTTAAAAACAGAAAATACAGAAAACAGAAGATAAGGAAATAACATCTTCAAAGCTCTTATAGAAAATAACTGAAAATCTAGAATTCTATAGTTATATGAAATAATTTTCAAAAATAAATATAAGATACTTATTTTGGTTAGGATCTAGAAAGATGTAAAAGGTCATTGTTCTCATGGTAAAAATAATCTAGATGAAGTAAAATCATATTTTTATTTTTCTAGCCAGCTAGCAAAGAATAGTATAACTAGCCAGCTGGCAAAGAATTGTATAACTAAGGAATCTTTGACAAACTGAGTTTCAGAGTTTCAAATGATTCCTTCATAAATGAACAGAGAGCCATAGCAGCTTTTGTACCTAAAGGATGGTCATTTCTAGTGCTAGTGGATGGGAAAACCAGCCTCCCATAAAGCCTCACCATGGGTAAGGAGGAATCAGACAAACCCTAGAATACCACGTAAGTTGGAAGGACAGATCAGAATCTGGAGAAGCCCTAACTGCAAAAATAAAATTGGTATATCTAAAAAATATGTAGCCTTATCATATTCCTGAATTTTTGCCAAGAAAGCAATAGTGGAGAGGGTCTGGAAGTCTAATATTGCTGAGTTTTCATATTTTCACAGTAATTGTATTCTTGGGCCCTGTTTCATTGAATCCAAAGGTAAACCAACTATATTTTGAACAGCAGCACAAACTCCTCTCAATTCCAATTAAAAGATCAAAAATATAGTTATAAGAAAAGTTAGAGGTTGAGCTATTCACAGGTGAACTCAATATAATTAAAGCTACAATTCTATTTGATTTGAGGAAGAACCTAAATAGTCAGTGCTTCACCCTAACTGCTAAACAAAGGAAAGGGGTTTCAATCTCTAGTAAATCAGCAAAACAAACAATACTACACTTTATTCTTTTACTCACAACCTCTAGAAAAAAATTTAAAGTAGAAAGCTTGCAAAAACAAAAACCAGGAAAATGTAATAATAATTAAAACAAAACATAGTCAATAAAAGCAGAACTGCAGATGACACAACTCCAGAAATTAGCAAAAAAAGAACTTTAAGAACACATAAATATGTTAAGAAACTCACAGAAAAAGATGAATGTAATGGCGGATAAATGAAGTATTTCAGGAAAGCAATAGAAAATACTTAAAAGTTCACATTTTACAACTGAACAATGTAATTTCTGGAATTAAAAATCCTGGCCGGGCGTGGTGGCTCAAGCCTGTAATCCCAGCACTTTGGGAGGCCAAGATGGGTGGATCACGAGGTCAGGAGATCGAGACCATCCTGGCTAACACGGTGAAACCCCGTCTCTACTAAAACAATACAAAAAAAACTAGCCAGGGGAGGTGGCGGGCTCCTGTAGTCCCAGCTACTCAGGAGGCTAAGGCAGGAGAATGGCGTGGACCCGGGAGGCGGAGCTTGCAGTAAGCTGAGATCTGACCACTGCACTCCAGCCTGGGAGACAGAGCCAGACTCCGTCTCAAAAAAAAAAAAAAAAAAAAAAGAAAAATCCACTGACTGGCCTTAGTAGTAAGCTGGACACTGAAGAAAATTAAGTGAGCTTGAAGGCAAGTAAACAGAAATTACCCAAGCTAAAGAAGAGTGAGAAGAGATTAGAAAAAAGAAAGAAGCAGAGCATCTGTAATCTTTAAGATAATATCAATCAATCTAACATACATAAAGAGTCCCAAAGGAAGAGGAGGAAATAAAGGGAAGAAAAACATATTTAAATAAATAATTGCCTAAATTTTCCAAAGTTTAATGAGAAAACAACCCCCAGATCCAAGAATTTCAAAGGACCCTAAGTAGAATAAATAAAACAAATAAAAATATCATACCTGGGCACATCATTATGAAATTGCCAAAAATCATAGAAAAATCACAAAGCCAGTCAGAGGAAAAGAGTATGCATTATATACTGGAAAACAATAAATTCATTTTGTGAAGAGCAAAGAAAATAATAATGTATGTGGATAGGTCATGATACTGACTTTTTAAGGCTATGCATATTCTCTTAAGTATTTCTCTCCTGCATGTGGTGTGAAAAAGAACAGAGGCCCTATAAAGTCTTCTAGAGGGGATAACGATAGCGAGACTAAGTAGAAACATGAGGCCCTCATACAAAGTGGCCATCCTTGCCATCCTTGCTGGTCAGAAATTCCATGGGGGATTGTTTACTACAGGCAACTTTATCTTGCAGTATCAGGGAATAGTATAAAGCAAAGCAATTTCTAATGTATTTAAATAAAATTTCTACACAACTTTTAACAGGTCTTGAGCAAGAGCCTTATTACCCAGGTGTGAACTTTACCTCATTAAAGGAAAAAGCCCTGTGGCTGGAATCAAAAGGCTTGAGTCCTACAGGTAACTATCAATTACAGATAACTATCAATTACAGATGACCTTGCTCTGGTCATTTAACACTGGTGAGCTCATGGAAGCACAGTGTGTGGAACAGAGGGACTGGGGGTGCTCATGTGGAGTGCCTTCTTGTCCAGTGGGCTGCAGGGTATCCTAGAGCAGCATGTTCAGTCCTGGATGCACACCACATAAAATGAGGAATATTAACAAGACAAGACAGCTCCAGAGTAACGTGACTAGAAAGCAATGAGTGAAAAACTCATGTTATTAAAAAGTGATCGGAGGAATAGTCCTGGGTTCTTAACCTGGAATTCCTAGACCTAAAATCAGATGTATATTTTATTGCTATGTGCATATGTACTTTTTTTTTATTCTTCACTCCCAAAAGTATTCCAAACTCTACCCAAGTTGAAATAAAGATACTGGCAGAATTTCCTAATTGTTTTCTGTTTTCAGTTTTATTTTATATTGACAAATAATTATATATATAAATATTTATGGGGTACAATGTGATGTTTTGATATATGAAAACATTATGGAATACCAAATCAAGCCAATTAATATATCTATTATCTCAAATACTTGATGTTTATTTGTGGTAAGAACGTTTATCAAATTTTTATTTTTATTTTGAGTTCCTGGGCACATGTGCAGGTTGTGCAGGTTTGTTAAACAGGTAAATGCATGCCATAGGGTTTGCTGCACTTATCAACCCGTCACCTAGGTATTAAGCCCAGCATACAGTAGCTATTTTTCCTAATGCTCTCCCTCTCCCCACCTCACCCCCTTGACAGGCCCCAGTGCATGTTGTTCCCCTCCTTGTGTCCCTGTGTTCTCATTGTTCAGCTCCCACTTACAAGTGAGAACATGTGGTGTTTGGTTTTCTATTTCTGAATTAGTTTGCTGAGGATAGTGGCTTCCAGCTCCATCCATGTCCCTGGGAAGGACATGATCTTGTTCTTTTTTATGGCTGCATAGTATTCCATGGTGTGTATATACTACATTTTCTTTATCCAGTCTATCACTGATGGGCATTTGGGTTGATTCCATGTCTTTATTATTGGGAATAGTGCTGCAATTAACATATGCTTGAATGTATCTTTGTAACAGAATGATTTATATTCCTCTGGGTATATACCTAGTAATGGGATTGCTAAGTCAAATGGTATTTCTGGTTCTAGATCTTTGAGGAATCACCATATTGTCTTCCACAATGGTTGAATAGTTTACATTCCCACCAACAGTGTAAAAGTGTTCCTATTTCTCCACAACTTCACCAGCATCTGTTGTTTCTTGACTTTTTGATAATTACCATTCTGACTGACATAAGATGGTATCTCATTGTGGTTTCGATTTGCATTTCTTTAATGACCAGTGATGTTGAGCAGAAACCCTACAAGCCAGAAGAGATTGGGGGTCAAGATCCACTGATGGTAAGAACTTTTGCAATCCATTCTTTTAGCTATTTTGAAATATACAACACATTTTTATTAACTATCGTCACCGTGATGTGTAATAGGTCACAAGAGCCTATTCATCCTTTTAACTGAAACTCTGCACCATTTAACTAACATCTTTCCTTTCCCCATCTGCACGTGCCCCCAACCTCTGTTAACTATATTGGGGAGCAACACTGTAAAAAAGGATTAGACTTCATTTGGACAATGTGTTCTGGCAGAGAAAGACAGATCTTTGTTGAAATCCTAGCTGTGCCACTGAGTAATCACATGACCTTTTGCACTCAATGTAATCTCTTTGGTCATCCTTACTTTTAAAAACTTGAGGCCAGCTGTGGTGGCTCATGCCTGTAATCCCAGCACTTTGGGAGGCTGAGGTGGGTGGATAACTTGAGATCAGGAGTTCAAGACCAGCCTGGCCAACATGGTGAAACCCTGTTTCTACTAACAATAGCAAAAAATTAGCTGGGTGTGGTGGCGGGCACCTGTGGTCGCAGCTCCTCAGGAAGCTGAGGCATGAGAATCCTTTGAACCCAGGAGCCAGAGGTTGCAGTGAGCCGAGACTGCGCTACTGCACTCCAGCCTGGGTGACAGAGTGAGACTCTGTCTCAAAAAAGAAAAAAAAAAAAACACAAAAAAAAAACAACTTGAGAGGGGTCATAAAGATTGCAGGTAATGTATGCAAATCTGAGCACATAGCAGAGGCTTCATGTGTGGTAACTAGTATTATTATTGACTTGTATGAGAACACCTGAGTCAGGACTAATGCGTAAAAGCCACAAAGGGATAGATTTGAGCTCAGAGTTTTTTTTTTTTTAAAAATCAACAAGAACTATTTCTTAAAAACAGAATGATCTGCCTTCTGGGATTCTGAGCAACCATCTCCAACACACTTATGTACAGCCAGATCTCAGACACTTATGTATCTGCAGCTCTCAGAGATATGGTAAAGTAATTAGGGAGGGGCTCAACTAAATAACTTCGGAGGTCTTTTCCAAAAGTAAAATCTTGTAATTCTATGCTTCAGGCTCTGACATGCACCTCTTGTATCTCATAAACATTTCTTGCACTTCTTGTGCCACTTATATTTCTAGAAATATCATCAGACCCTTCTGAAGAATGAAAAGACCACATACGTGAAACTGTTTTCTAAGCTATAAAGCATCTGCGTATGAGATTGCTTTCTGAATTGAAACTCAGCAGTCCACATCATCTCTGACAGTAGGTTTTCCTTTCTTCTTGCAGATCTTATTCCTTCTTTTCAGTTACAGAGAGAATTGGGAGCCTTCCAAACACAGATTATCTCAACAGGGCTTGTTTCGTATATTTAAAGAGTTCAACTCCATAAACTGAAGAGTTGATATCGTGGTTCTTTGCTATTTCTGATTCATCCAGGGGCACTTTTTTTTCCTTTCTGCATCATTTAAATGAAAAATCTTTATAGTCCAATTGTATCAGGTGAGTGCCAAGTCATCCTTCAATGCCTTGAATCCTGGTCCTACTCATAAGATGCATCTGAATGTATAATTTAAATTCTACCATGAAGAGGAACAAATAGTCCAGATGAGAATAAGCTGAAGAGAATTAAATTGAGAAAGTGTGAGAGATCCAAGCCTGAGTGAAAGCCACTGATTCTTGTTGGATAATTTAGCAGACCACTCACCTAGGAAAACACTTCGAAAACTTTTAACTGTTTGTGTAACTGATATGGAAGCCAATAGGCTGGACCATGGCCGGGTGGTGTTGATAATCTCAGTGGCCTAGACCTGGAGCTGCTCAGCTCTGACATGGCTAAGCCACTGCACAACCTTGGCTTTTCTTCTCCACATTCTGTGCTCTTCAAAATCATCAGCCGAAAAATGAAGATTGGAAGAGATGAACCAAAGGTGCCTCTAATCTTTAACAAGTGTTGTCTCCGGATAATACACATGCTTTTATTAATTCAAATTCGTGGATTAGACCTGAGCTATCCAGATTTGCTAATCTAACTCTGTTATGATACATAATCATAGAATATGAACACTTGCCTCTGATCTCAAATATTGGGGGTCCCTTATAAGGCAGTGGGTCCAGAAGAGACAATCCTTAGCAAAAGGAGGACTGTCTAACTGCTGACACTTGAGGCTCTTTTCCCATCACCTGGATCCTCTGTTTCTCCCCTTCCTCTGATCCCCAAAGCCAAGTGGGTGGACCACTTGTACTCTACTTAGCATATGTACCTTATCCTGCATGTGAGCTTTCTATGCTGTATGTTTGCTCTCAAATCTGAATTTGGTTTATATAAATGTCTTCTGAGTGGTAGGTGTGGACATTGTTGATACATAATATGATTTGCTCTGTACCCTTCATGCCCCAAAGATAGCTCCAAGTATTCACTCCTTAATATGAGTCAATCTTAACAAAATTCTCATTTTTTTCATATCACTTATTACTTGCTGACATTAGAGTACATATCTATTTGTTTATTGTCTTTCACACTAGAATGTAAATTTCCTGCTTTATGGATGTTATCTCTTTTACTCACCACCATGCATCCAGAGCATAGAAATTATGCATAAAATTGTTGCAGATTATAGGGTTATAGGATCCAGAGTCCTCTGATCTCCTCACTTTCTTTCCTCCTTTTCTAAGGACTCCATGAAACTCTGAAAACTGCTCACGGAGGAGAAAATAGAAAGCCAGAAATGCTCAGTGTTTGTCTAAGGCCACAAAACCAGGCAGTGGCAGGATGCTGGGCTCTTTGCTGATGTGCTTTCCATGCTGTCAAATCACCTAGAAGCTGTTACTGGCATCAATACATTCCTCAGACACTCTTCTCAGTTGTTTGTCCATCAACAGAAAATGAGTTTCTTTTTAACATTTTTGTCACTGGTGCCCAACGCAGAGTTTCAAATGTTTATTCTTTTCCAGGGTCACGGAAAGATCTGAGGTCTTATGCCTTTTCTACGTCTCCACCTAGGGCCATTTATTCTCCAGGGGAGCTGGAGGCCAACTGCTCCTCTGTTGCCCTCCAATCTGGGGCTGCTCCAAAAAGTCCCATCCCTCCTCCCATTGCCACTGGCTCCCTTTGGGCCACCAGGGGACAGGGGGATGACAGGGCAGAGTCTGTGGCATCCCCACTGATGAAGAAATCTCCCGGATCACAAGCCCAGCTGTGAACACGAATGACAGTGAGCAAAGAGGAATCACAGAAACAGATGCCTCAAGCTCCCAGTTACGGTGGTGCTGAAGGGGTGTTTGGCAGGACCCACAATTCACCCTTACTCTGCTGAGGAGGCCTACAGCCTGGAGATTTAGTGGAGATGGGCATGAGTGAAGACCATCACATTAGAGAAGTGCCAAAGACCCCCAAAGACCGTTTAAAAAGAGATGTCCCTCAACTGAGAGGAAGAGAGGAGGGATAAAAGAAAGAATGCTGCTGTTTCTTACCAGTCAAGATGGTTCCTATTTAAAATATAAAAGATGAGAGACATGGGCATGACAACAATGACTTGCGATGACTGTTTCAATTAGAGAAAAGTCAATAATATGTGTTATGGATGAAAGATGGTTTGGCCATGCTTACTTCCACTGTCTGTTGTTCGTAAACATGCACGCACAGCCCTGTCAGTTTATCTTGTGCAGGCTATGTGTTGTGTAGCAACAGGCCAACCAGGGGTGGGGAGGGTGGGGACTAACTATTGCAAGAGTGGAAGGAATCTCTAGGGTGCAGAGTTAGGCAGAAGAAGAGAAATGCCTTTCCTGCCACCCACTGGGAACTCTACTTTCATTTCCTTCAGCTCCCACTTTAAAGAGGTAATATAAAGAGAAGAGCAACTGGGGGTGAGGGGTAGGAAATGCCAAAGGAAAAAGAAAATTTGAGACCAGAAAAAGGACAGCAGAAAAGGAACAAAAGCAACACAAACTCACAGGCATTACAGTGGGACAACCACACATAGCAGTTTGTTACTGGCTTAGACATTTTGGAGCTCAAAGCAAGTACAGCTTGGTTAAAAGAGATAATTTGGGTTACTTATAGAGGTAATTTGAGTTATTTATGTCGTGGTTGATTTTTATCTCCATCTTTTTACTTTTTGTACTTTTATTTCCATCTTTACATCGTTATACTAAATTTTTACATCTCCATTTTCCACTTTTTCTACAGTAAGCAAACATTAGTTATAACAGAAAAAAAAAAAAGAAAAGAAATCGCTCTGTCACTTTTTAGCTGTGCTTCCTTGGGTAACTCTCTTAATTTCTTTGGGCCTTAGTTGCCCTATCTGTGAATAAGGATTAAAATACCATCATAGGTTTCGAGTAGTTATAAAGAACCAAGCACAGTGTTAAGCATAAATATTTAATAAATCACCATTTAAGCATATAGTAAATATTTAATACATGACAATTTGGCATATTAACATAAAATGACATTTTATTTTTTAAGAAGAGAGGGAGAAGAAATAAATTCACTAAAAGACGAAGCATGTGATCAGAGTGGCTCTTCCTATTGATCCGTTCTGTCTTGAAACCCTTGTCACATTATTAAACTTTATTTCCTATGTGGTTTTTCTGAAAAGAATCAAAAGCAGCACCAGACACTCATGCCTCAGGCAGGACCACTGAGCTTGGAAACTGGGTGCAAACCCTCTGATGTCACTGGCCCTGAGCTCACGGAGGGTCAGCCTCCCCTTCAGGACTTATGGCTTTTCCCAGGCAAATGTTTGCTAAAACTGACATCAGACACCTCCCTGTGCTGAGCTACCTGCAGGAGTGTGAGGTCTTATGTGCCCCTCTGAATTTATATCTTTTTTTTAATGTTCTCATTCCTTGAAAAGACGGCATGTTAGCCAGATAACGGCAGTTGTGGAAAGCACGAAATACTGCAGTTCTCTGGTCCCCATTTCCTCCAGTGAAACCACAGATTGGATGATGTGATGTTCCTTCCTCCTGGAATGTTTGTTCTAAAGATGGTAGAGGTTATTCTGTTTTCCCCCAAACAGCCAGTACATTCTTCCCCCAGGGAGTGTTTTAAGCCTGCATTTTAAGCCTGATTTTTTTTTTTTTTTTAACTATAAAAGAGGCTTAACTCTTAGTGAATGATTTCAGTCATCATCAATTTATGGAAGATAAAACATTGGCCCTTGTGCTTTTCTAGGAGGTTGAGTATGTGTACTCTGGTGACACATATGATCTAATGGAAAAAAATAAACAGATGAAACAAGGCTCCCTTTGGGCTTGTCCATAAAGAGTCAAGTGGAGACCAGGAACATGGAGGTGCATGTATGTCACATTTGTTATAGGACTTGCTGTGAAGTATGCCAAGAAACTTTTACTAAACTCAGCATAGAAACTGAGATGTACCCAATTTGTCTGACAACACAGAGAGCAGAAGGTAGTTCTGTAGTACAGGTTGAGCATCCCTAATCCAAAAATTGGAAATTGGAAATGTTCCTAAATCTGAAACGTTTTGAGTGCTGATGTGATGCCACAGTAGAAATTTTCACACCTGACTTCATGTGACAGGTTGCAGTCAAAATTTGTTTCATGCATAAAATTGTTTAAAATATTGTATAAAATTACCTTTAGGCAATGTGTATGAGGTGTATAGGAAACATAAATAAATTTTGTATTTAGACTTGGATTTCATCCCCAAGATATCTCATTATGTATATGCAAATATTACAAGTTCCAAAAAATTTCAAAATCTGAAACGCTTCTCATCCCAGGCATTTCAGAAAAGGTATATTCAGACTGTAGAAATATTACAACCTAGTTCTTTCTCCAAACAGCCATTATTTTGCAGGCTCCTAGTGACCAACACCAGTAATGTTTCTTTGAAGCTATTCAGGGAAGTAACCTGAATGTGGTGTTAGAAAAACATTCAGACATGTATTTTCTGAATAAGAGGAAGTCAACTGCTCTTGAAGCCACTCTTTGCCAAATATCACTTGAGAATTACAAGAACACAAAAAGCATCTCTAATGAGGCAGTATTAGTTAATTGTAAAACTTGAAAGGGGCAAGGGAATCTATTAAATAATATGCTGTAGATAATATGTTTGGAGATATATTCAGGTTTTAGATCCAAAGACTTTGTCAGGAAAAAGAGGATTGAAAGCTCTTCGCCTGAATTATTGCTCATCGTGCTCATCGTGATAGGCTCATTGAGGGAGCTGGTAGAAACTTGGAGGGCTCATACTTCCTCTTTTCAAAACTTACTGCAAAGCTAGAATGATTTTTTTTTAAGTGTAGTAGGACAGAATTAAGGCCAGAATTGAGAGTCTATACATCTATGGCCAATTGATTTTCAATAAGGGTGCCAAAACCATTCATGGGGAAATAATAGAATTTTCAACAGAATGCTGGGTCAGCTAAGTATCTACATGCAATAGAATAAAGAAGAACCCCTACCTTGCACCAAATAAAAATTTTAACTCAAAATGGATCAAAGACCTACATACAAGAGCTAAAATGATCAAAGTCTTAGAAGAAAGCAGAGGTAAATCTTCATGATCTTGAATTTGGCAATGGCTTCTTAGCTACAATACTTCCAAAGTAGGAACAGAATAAATAAATTGTATTTAATCAGAATTTAAAAATTTTTTTGCATCAAAGGACATTATTCAGAAAGTGAAAACACAAGCTGTAGCATGAAAGAAAATATTTAAAATTACATATCTGATGAGTCTAGTATCCAGAATATATAAAGAACCCTTACAACTCAATGGCAGAAAGACAAATAGCCAAATTCAGAAATGGGCAAAGGACTTGAATATTCACGTCTGCAAAGATGATATACAAATGGCCAACAAGCACATAAAAAGATCATCATTAGGCATTAGGGAATGGCAAATCAAAAACTATGAGATGAGATACCACTTCATCACCCACTAGGATAGCTATAATTTTTTAGAAACAGAAAATAACAAGTGTTGGTGAAGATATGAAGAAATTGGTAACTTTGTGCATTACTGGTGGGAATGTAAAATGGCTCAGTCACTCCAAAAAAGTTTGGCAGTTCCTTGAAAAGTGAAACAGAATTGCCACATGACCTAGAAATTCTATTCCTAAGTATCTCCCCCCAAAAACTGAAGACAGGTACTCAAACAAATACTTGTCCAAGGATGTTCATAGCAACATTATTCACAGTAGCCAACCCAAGTGTCTGTCAAGGGATAATTGGATAAACAAACTAGGGTATAAGTATACAATGGAATAATATTCAGCCATAAAATTGCATGAAGACTGATATATGCTGCAATGTAGATGAACCTCAACAACGTGTTAGGTGAAAGACATAAAAGGTTACAAACTGTACGATTCCATTCATATGAAGTATCAAAATAGGAAAATCCACATGAACGGAAAGAGGAATGGTGGTTTGCCATGGGCTGGGCAGGAGGAGAAAATGGAGATTAATTGCTTAATGGGTACAAGATTTTCTTCTTTTTGTGGGGATGGAAATGTTTTGGAAGTAGACAGAAGTGGTGGTTGCACAACATTGTGAATGTCATTGAATTGTTCACATCAAAATGGTTAATTCTCTTCTATGCAATTTTTTACCTCCATAAAAATTAATAAAAGAAAAGCAATTTGTATGAGAGAGTGAGAGAGGAGAGCTGGTAAAATATGGCAGAGGTGGGTCCCCGTGTATCAGGTCACGTCGGTGATGCTGTTTCTGTCTTACCTTCCACCTGAGACCCCCTCTATGCAGTAGCAGTTTGCACACAGCTTCTCTCCAAGTCAGTCTTTCAGGCAGCAGCACTAAAAGCCTCCTCCAGCTCCAGCCCCGCCTTTTGGCTGTAAAAGCACATATGCAATCTTGAGGGTGGGGGTGAGAGGGATCATTTTCTCATAATAGACCAAACCACCCGGGTCAGTGTGACTGAGGGAAAAAATACTAAGGTTATAGGTTAAGGAACTGAGAGCTAGATATTTTTGTAATTGTAATGATTATAGGCCTGGTGTTTTAAAACAATTATTACTTTTTTTTTTTTTTAAGAAGTGAACCCACAGACCTAACACTCGTTTTCAGTTTTGTGCAGAACCTTCCCTCTCCCAGCCTGGTTGCTTCTTAAGTTCTATGGAAATAGCTCTGCTGGATAACATATGCATAAGTAATGTACGGGCATCCTTTACCCAGGATCTTTGAAATTCACAAAAGTTTCCATGGCCCCGTCTTATCGCTCAGCGTGTTAATAATGCCGGCTAGTCGGCTTTCCTACGGTTCAGAAAATTTCACTCCTGTGGCTTCTTGGCTGGTTTTGAGGAATCACTATATGAGATGAGTGAACTCAGCAGTGTGCTGGTATTTAAACTGTGGTCAGACAGTTAAAAAAAAAACGAAGAGAGGGGTTAGTTCATAAAAGACATTCATGAATGATACTCTTTTCCTTGTCATCCCTAGTAGGGTAGAAAACAAATCTGTTAACATCCAAAATAAAAACGGAGGGCTGAGGATTATTATTTTTAAGTGTCTCACCTTAGGAAAAATTAAAAGATGCATTAAATGAAAAGATGCTTAAGACAATGTGGTGATTTTGTTCCAGAGAAACATTTGGGCCTTTTCCCTGGGAAAGGGGGTTAAAAGGTTGTCAGTGCTTTCTCCGGGGGGCTCTGTCTGACAGTGAACATGTGTTTCTTCCCTTTAATCGACTCGCCAGTAGCCAGAAAGCTGCTTGTTTTCTGCAGAGGTTGTCAAAAATGATTTCAGTCTGGAGACGGTGAATGATAAAAGAGGTTTTCAAACACGGTTTTGCACTGTAGCATTCGCAGCCCCAGAGAGGAAAGATTGTATTACAATCGTGGTGCAAAGGGCCATGCTCCCTTGGCGAGAAAACAGAGCCTCCTTAAACCTGTTTGATACATCCGGGCATCTTACAGAGCTGACGATACAGGAAGGGACTCGACTAAGGGGATGCCCCAAAAAAGTGGGGCGGTGGAGTTGCATCATGTGGAAGAAAAAACCCAAAAGCAAAAACCCAAAAGCCTCTGCAGGTGCTCTTCTGTCCCACTGTCCACCTGTGTGTGGTTCTGTTGGAGAGCAGCTTTTAGGGCCACAGGTGGGGACAGACTTCAGAGATTCAAGCGGCAGAAAGAGCGGCTGCCACCGGCACTGCAGCTTCTCAGCAATGACCCTTCTCTGCTGAGATGTTGCCTTTTTCGTAAGCAGTGCTGGGTGCTTGGGTGCCATCCATATTTCCTCCCTTGGATTCACGGGCAGCATAAGCCATCACCGATGGGGTTTATGTGTAGAAAATTCAAGAGGTTAGTTATGCCTTTCTAAAACACATGACACAACCTAAGCATGCAGAGAAAAATGAGGCTCGCCATTCTCTGACATTTCCATCTTCTCAGAGGAAGAAAAAATCAAAGCTACAATTATTTCAGATCAGCAATTCTCTTTTTAAGTATTCTCCCATTCTTGTTTCATTATTCCAGGAGACCCCATTTTTGGAAAAGCCAAAAAGGTATACTTGGAACATATTGAATGATAAACTCAGCGATTATTTGCATTTCAAGCATAAAATTATATCCTTCACTTTACGTAAACGTAACGATTTGTTGCAGAGTTACTTTGGCCAAAAGAAACTCCCTGAAGCATATGTGGAATTCAGTTTACAAAAACAAAATTTGATTTATCTGTAGCTTTTCAGGAACACACCAATGATATAAATCAAGGTGTTAGTTACAACTACTCTTAAGAACTTCCCATTAAACTCTCAAACTGAAAAAGAAAACTCTAGATAAAAGTTTCCTAGAACCTAAGGCTGAAAACATGTTTCACACAGAAGGTTTTTATTATTATCTTCTTAATGATATACATGGATACAATTTAAGCTTTTCTTCTACTTGCATAGCCAGATTCCATAACATCTCCCGAGCAGTAACTTGTATCCTTTCTTTATTATTTCTGACAATATCTAAAATATTTTTAGCTCGCCAGTGGCAGATATTTCCGCCACTGTAGAAAGATCAGGGTGATAGGCAACAACTGTACCCACTAACCCAGAAGACCAAATAGAGGGAACTTGGGCAAGCTGAGCGCTGAGCTGGCTTTCGCATCTGATTCTAATTTCTCTTCTGGCTCTACAATTTTATCACCACACAACTCATTTTCTGAATGTAATCAGGAAAGAAGTGTGGATGGGGAGGGTCAGAGGCACCATACAACAGGTGCATGCGGAGAGTTGGGTAACACAGTTCAAACAAGCATCCCAGACTCCAGTAGTAAATAGATTGCTGGTTCCAGCTTTCACTGTTTAAGCCAATGACATATGCCCTGAGCTGATGAATGTGACAGTCATGAGGAAGGACAAACTTTCAACTAGTATCAACCGCTGCAAAGTCTGAGCTGATGATCTTCTCAGTGCCGACATATTTGGCCAATGTCAGAGTGATTTGGCTAAGTGGGCTCAATAAACTGTTTTCAGTCTATTATAGTTCGTAATCCCTATTCAGGATAGAGTGTGCTGCAGCCTAATGAATGTGGTAATGGAATCCTTGTGTATGTTTTTCCACAGCAGGGCGCAGATTAGCATAAGTGTCATATTCTGTAGGCTTGCCCACTCTTATTTCTCAGGCATTACATATGCTAGGGATTTTTCAACTGGATAATAATAGGATGAATATGGTCCACATCTGCAGAGAGAACACACCATTTTTAGAAAGCAATCTGTAATAAATCTCACCTGGAGGTGCACTATGATAGATTAACTTTGCACTTCTGCTTAAAAATGTAATATTTTACACCAAGGATCGTGTAATCTGAGAAAGGAAGAATTAGATTGAATTTCATGCAGAGTTTTAAAGAATGTTGTCATTTTAGACCATGGGGTTGAGGAATACCTTACAGGTCTCCCAGTTTGCCATACTTGTGGCAAGTTCAAAGCTCTATTTGCATGTCACGATTACTCAGAGTTGATGTTTTGTTCTCAGAGACGACAAATGGAAGGGAAAGATATTCTTAATAGGAACATTTCATGGAAAGAAACATGATAGGGAGGTGGTGGAGAGGCTGAAAAAGTAAGCTCACTCTCCTGTTCTGCTTTAAGAATCCTCGCTCAGAAGCTAAATAGAAAGGCAAGCTACAAGAAAATTTTTCAAAAAGCATTTTCTTCCTGCAGTCCTTAGAAAGGCAGATGTTTGCTAAATACCAATCAGATCATTCAGAAGTTTTCCTAAGACAGAAATTATACCTCATAGCACTCACGCTATCTTGCCTTCCTAGAAAACGGTTGTCAAACTTCTTTCTGATTCTAAATGATTTCACAATAGCAAAGATACAGAATCAACCGACGTTTCCATCAACAATAAATGGAGCCAGGTGTGGTGGCACACGCCTCTAGTTCCAGTTACTCAGGAGGCTGCGGTGAGAGGATCATTTGAGCACGCCACTGCGCTCCAGTCTGGGTGACAGAGCAAGGCCCTATCCTTAAAACAACCAAACAAACAATAAAAGGGTAAAGAAAATGTGGCATATACACCTAACAGAATACTAATTAGTCAAAAAAGAAGAAAACTCTGTCATTTGCAACAGCATTGGATAAACCTGGAGGACATTAAGTGAAATAAACCAGGCACCAAAAGACAAATACCACATGATCTTACATATATGTAGAATCTAAAAACATTGAGCTCATAGACGTAGAAAGTTGAAGAGTGGTTACCAGGGGCTAGTGGGCTGGTGGAGGTTGGGGAGATGTTAGTCAAAGGGCGCAAAATTGTAGTTCAATAGGAGGAATAAGTTCAAGAGATCTATTGTACAACATAGGAACTATATTTGATAATATATTTTTGAAAATTGCTAAGGGAGTCGATTTTAAGTGTTCTCAGCACAAAGTGACAATTACATGAGATAATGCATATGTTAATAAACTCAACTTAGCCATTCCACAATGTCTCTAAATTTCAAAACATTTTACATGATATATACAATTTTGTCAATTTAAGAAAATTTTTAGTAATAATCTCAGTGTCTGTGACTTCAGCAAAGCTTAAGGTAAATGTAGGAGCCCCCACTCCTCCTGTCCTTTTCTGCTATCAATGCAAAGGTGGCTTATTCAGTCTGAATCACTGGCCTCATCAATCCACATAAATGAAACTCCATAGGTTTTTTTTTTTTCCAATGGCTCCCTGTTTTGGCCCCTCCAGCATATGTATTAAGGAGAGAATGGTGGGCTAAGGGTGAGATAACTCTCAATGAACCTGACTCCACATCTCCTTAGGGAAGGAGGTACTCTCTGAGAGTCCCCAAATTTATGACTTGATTAAGGAGAGTGTAGGTCTGTGGCATGCTCACCACTTAAGTGGTGGTTTAGTGTGACTAATCAAAGAGGTTTTCCTGGCACCCAGAAAGTATCAATATATATAGGCTGGGCTAGAAAAGCATGTCTTGTTGCTTTTAAGTATGGAGGCAGGGGATCAGCCTAGGCCTATTAATCAGTCTAAGGTAAGTGCTGCCTCTATCTCATATTTTAATCTCCTCCTTTCTGCTATGTTAAAGAAATTATATCTGCGGCTGAAATAACATTTAGAAATGAAATTGTTTGCCAAGTGAATGAGACAATCAAACCAGTGATTTGGAGTTGGGGATTAAATATGAATCTCATTTACCTTTATTATCCATACATTTCTCGCTAATCATCATAACTCAGACTATTTAAACTTTATTGAAAATGTAGCCAGTAATGGAGTGTTATTAATATTTGTTTGTAATGGTTCCAGCCTGGACTGAACGAGTCTCAAGAAAGCCAGCTCATCTCCTTTTGTATTGAAGGGCAGGGGAGGGGAACCAAGATTGAGGATCTAGGCTGCGCTGCTTCATTGCCTTCGTGGACAATCAAAGTCCAGTTGTCAGCTTTCTTCCTAGGCATCTGTTCCTTGCCAAATGGCTTCAGTGGAACATAACTTTCCAAAAGAAGAGCACTCCAGCCCCCGCCTCTATGTTCACCTATCTTTCTGAGTCAGATTTTCAGCAACACATGCCACCAAGCCAGTTAGCAGACAGTACCAACTACAGAAGGAAATCATGTTGGAAATGTCACTGAGGCCAGGATGCCTCCCCACCTCCACCCACAGCCTCTTTCATCTCACCACCCATTCCTTCCAGTGAGGCAGAAGGAGACTGGGTGGCAAGTGTTTTTAAGATTCTGAGGAAAAGACCTGTTAAGTCGACCTTGGTAACTTAACTGAAACAGTATATGTGTAAATCCATTGAAAATCCCTGGCCTTTTACAACTTCTGTCCCAATGGAAATCAGATCACAAGACTGTTTACAAGAGACCACGATTCATTTGGATAAGGACCCATGACAGCATGGCCCAGGATTATTTGAAATTTTAGTAACCTAAGCTTTAAAAATATTCTAAAAGCAAAATAATGAGGGGCAGGTGATTGCCACAAGCTAATTACTTACGATATTCCATATATATAATCAAAGAACAATCTCTGTAAATGTCAACTCATGGCACTCTGGCAATCACTTGTAATTGTTATTGTTTAAAGAAATGTCAACATTTCCATTTTCCCCAACTTTAGTTAACCTGGGCCCTCCACGTAGCTAAGTGGGCCACCAGAAAAGCACTTTATGCTGTTGTTTCATAGCAGAGCAGGTCCTCAGTTTTGCTGTAATTTTATTGCTGTAAAAAAAGCATAATATATGTACAAAAGAATTTAAATGTTAAAATGAAAGATGATGGGTATACTCACAACTTTCTGCAAAGTGGATTTTTCATTCATGTTTCAGTTGGCTAAAAAATTCAGGAGATTCAAAAACGTGTGTGTTTCTTTTTCTCTTCTTCCCCAGCCACTTAGAAATAACGACTGTGAACAAATGAACTCCACTAGAAGACCCCTTAACAAGTCAGAAAGAAGCAAGGAAAGCGGAAGATAACAGTGAGGGTGGTCAAGACCCGAGGCAGAGGAACCTAAAGCCCACCGTTAGCAGCGGAGCAGCTTCTGGTTGTTCCCTTCACTTCTCTGGGTCTCTGCCTCCAGCACCAGTGATCCAGAGGCCTCCTAATGAGTCCCAATTTCATTGAACTTAAGTGGGAATCAGGTAGCTTCTCTGATTATTCCGAGTGTGGTTTCACTAGCGAGAGTGGCATCTAAGTATGGCGTGTTTTCCCAGCACCAGGAAAAGGCTAAGGAAGGATGACATGGAGAGGCCGGGGCTATGCTTCCCAACTCTGAACTGGTGGCTTAGCAGGGCTGTGGTCAGTGCAGGATCTGAGAACCAAGGGATGTGGGAGAGGGATCTGAAAACTCAGGAATCAAATGGACACCAATGGGGGGAAGGAAGCAAGGACATCTGGGCTGGCCACACTAGCAGACTCCCTTTGCAGGGAAAAGTCAGGCAACCTCTACCTGAGCAGAAGAGAAAAAGGAGCTTTGGGGAAATGGAGGGTGGGACTGTTCCCTGGGCAGGGCTGTCTCTAGGCAAAGCCAGGACAGAGGGAAAAAGCAACGTCCTCAGAGCCTATCCACCCTGCCCAGTTTACCCTCTTTTCCCTAATCTTCCCAACTGGGGGAGCCTTGTCATTGGCACCTTCTTCTCCATTCATGGGTATTAAAAGTCCTAAAATCAAGACAACTCTCATCCTTGAAATCCACAACATTTTTGTGTGGAGCTTCAAAGCAGATACGGCGGGGGCGCAGATGGGGACAATTTGGAAAGAGGAAAGAGAAGAGAATGCAAAAAGGCTGTCAGCGAATGGGAGTGGAATAAAAGGAATTAACATTTGTGCTGGCAAATTCTTACCTGCTGGCTATATAATGGAAAAAAAAAAAAAAAACTGAGAAAGGAAAAGGGAAGACATTAATACTTGCTTGACTAAATCTGACCAAAAATGGAAACATATTGAAGGTTAAAGGGGAGTTAAATGTTGAAATTTGAGGACTCTAAGACTAGTTTAAACCATATTTAGACTACTGTTTTTTACATTCTGAATTTAAAGTAACATTCCGTAAAATGTTTATACTTCTATTATCAAGCTTTGCTTCTAAAGGGAATTATGTATTTCTTTGGAAAGTTGAAAATAAATTTGTTAGCATGATTTCTGTCTTTACAAAATGGGATTTTTTTTTTTTTTCCTGTTCCATGCTATGTATTGCATTTAATGAGGCACAGATTTCGGCAATTGTATTCAGGTAAGAAAGACTATAGGCACAGTGAAAAAGCAAAGCCCCCTCTTGTCCTGGTTTGGAACAAATGCTGTAAGATAAAAATTCCCCAGAAGTACATCATTAAATCTCGACTTACTCTTCTTCAACAGCCTCTGATGACAGAATGAGTCAGAGAAAGAAGAACATTTAAAATGAGTAGTAGAATCAAAGTTACTGGTAAAGGAAGTCTCAGTAATTAAGGGGCAAATGAATTCAAGAAAACATTAAGCCATGAACAGGTTTTTTTCTTAAGTTCCTGTTTATTTTTGGAAAGTACAACACTTGGATCCTGAATTTGGCTAGTGCAAAGTTTTAAGAGCAAACATATTTTCCATTTTAGATTGACACATCTCAAGTTTTTTTCCCTTAGTAATACACAGAGTGTCTATATTCTAATCTGACAAAATTTTTGTCTTCTTATATCACTGTTTTTAGTCTCAAACCACTGGAATCCTTTTTGGTCAGCAAATGAAAACTAACTACTATTATTTACAAAATTCATAAGAAAATATATTGGTGAAGTTCAAGAACTGGGAGAGAGATATGTTAGAGCATTAAAAATGTTTTCAGATTCATTTGTAATTTTCTGAAAAATCTCTCCAGATCTTCAGCTGATCAAGCATGGAACATGAACAGCAGATAAGTGAAATTACATGCTTTATTTTAAAAAATGGTTTTCATCAAGCCATGATACATTTAGTGTTTTGTTCAATTCCTTCTAAACACAGTGAAGATATAGTTATCCCTTTTCATCTCTTCTCTTAGAATGTTACTCTGATTTTGTTATTTTGTTACTGTTCGTATAAGAAACCCCAGGCCAGGCACGGTGGCTCACGCCTGTAATCCTAGCACTTTCAGAAGCGGAGGCAAGCGGGGGAGTTCGAGACCAGCCTGGGCCACAGTGAATCCCCGTCTCTACTAATACAAAAAACTAGCTGGGCATGGTGGCACACGCCTGTAGTCCCAGCTACCTGGGAGGCTGAGGCGGGAGAATTGCTTGAACTTGGGAGGTGGAGGTTGCAGTCAGCTGAGATGGTACCACTGCACTCCAGCCTCAGCGACAGAGCGAGGCTCCGCCTCCAGAAAAAAAGAAAACAACAACCAAAAAAACCCAGATTGTGTCCTCAGGTTGTTTAACATATAGTTTCAGTCAGGATAAGGCACATGAAGCTGTGGCAAATGACTGCTGATCTCAGTGGTTTTACAGGGCATGTTTACTTTTTGCTAATGCTGCATTTCCTGTGTAGAAAAGCTTATCTCATTGTAATCACTCAGGGACCCAGGCGATAGAGACTCTATCCTGACACCTGCTTTGGGGCAAGTTATGCACTAGGATTTAAAATGTTTCCCAGGAAGCTTTAAGCGTGCATCACCATCATGCGCTTTTCATGGGCAAAAAAAGCAAGTATGTGAATACTTAACTTTAAAAAGACAGGAAAATGAAATCCTTCCATATACCTAAAAGGAAAACTGGATAATTTAACAGTCTAAATGTTTATCCTTTCCTTTTTTTTGAGACAGAGTTTCACTCTTGTTGCCCAGGCTGGAGTGCAATGGCGCCATCTTGGCTTACTGCAACCTCTGCCTCCCAGGTTCAAGCGATTCTCCTGCCTCAGCCTCCCAACTAGCTGTAATTACAGGCCTGTGCCACCACGCCTGGCTAATTTTGTATTTTTAGTAGAGATGGGGTTTCTCCATGCTGGTCAGGCTGGCCTCAAACTCCCAACCTCAGGTGATCCACCCGCCTCAGCCTCCCAAAGTGCTGGGATTATAGGCGTGAGACACCGTGCCCAACTATCCTCTTCTTATCTTCTCACTAGATTTACCTGAAGTCTAAAAAGCAAGTCCTATTTCACTATTGTGGAGCACAGTGCTTCACACAGCACATATTATTCATTGAACTATTAATTGAAATTTGAATAATTGAAATTTGCTCATTTTGAAGATCCAGAGGTTGCAGCCTTCATGTCAATCATTATATATTTATTAAGTGCCCACTGCGTATAGTAATAGCAACAACCTACCAAGCCCTCAATATGAAGCAGATACTAAGCTAGTTGCTTTACATAGATTTTCTCTAACCTACAGTACTACAAAAGGGAATTATTCTTCCTCTAATTTAAGACACTGAATTATTGTGAGATTAACTAACTTGCCCAAAGACATCCTCAAATGGACCATGGAGGTAGAGTAAGAACTTCTATGGCCCTGCTTTATTCACTCCAGTGCTCCCCAGAGTAGAGCACTAGCCCTCTGACTGTGCTTCTATGTGTTTTCTGGAACAAATAGCTACCTGAAAATCTCCCGCCCCCTGCCATCATGGTTTAGTTCCTGGCCACCGTCAAGTCTTTGCTTAAATAGTAGGCTTTGTCTGATCACTCTATTTGAATTTTCAAACCCACCCTTCCTCCCAAACCCAGCTCTCACTATTCCCTCTCTTGTTTAGTCTGCTCCCAAGCCTTGTCATTTTCTCTGTCCCCAACTAGAATGTACTAAGAATGGGGAATTGGTCTGCTTTATTCATTGCTGCTTCCGCCGTATTTAGAACAATGCCTTCCATGTACTAGATACTCAATAAATATTTATCAAATGGATGAATGAATGAATGATGAAATGATAGCTAGCACTACACAGGATGCTTTTAGATGAAACATAAGCATTTATCACTTATAATTATTTATTGTGTTCTATATTAGAAAAAGTTTAACTAGCACATCAAAGCATGCTTTTGAAGTTATTGTTAGTACTGATATCATGCTTTCTTTTAAAAACAAATATTTAAATGCTTTCTACCTTGGTCTGAGCAGGAGTTGTAGAGTCCATACATAGATGAAATTCACTGAGTAATGCGCTTAAGATTATTTCATTTTACTCTGTGAAATTCTCCAATTTAAAAATAAAAAATGGCCAGGCTTTTGCCTGTAATCCCAGAACTTTGGGAGGCCAAGGTGGGCAGATCACTTGAGCCCAGGAGTTTGAGACAAGCCTGGACAATATGGTGAGAACTTGTCTCTACAAAAAATAGCCAGGAATGGTGGTGCATGTCTGTAGTCTCAGCTATTCAGGAGGCTGGGATGGGAGGATCACTGGAGCCTAGGAGGTAGAGGTTGCGGTGAGCAGAGATTGCACCACTGCATTCCAGCCTAAGCAACAGTGGGAGACCCTATCTCAGAAAGAAAAATAAATAAATAAAATAAAAATAAAAAACATTTTTGGCTGGGCACAGTGGCTCACTCCTGTAATCCCAGCACTTGGGGAGGCCGAGGTGAGCAGATCACTTGAGGCCAAGAGTTCAAGACCAGCCTGGCCAACACAGTGAAACCCTGTCTCTACTAAAAATACAAAAATTAGCTGGGTGTGGTGGCACATGCCTGTAGTCCCAACTACTCAGGAGACTGAGGCACAAAAATCACTTGAACCAGGGAGGCAGAGGCTGCAGTGAGCCAAGATCATATCACTGCACTCCAGCCTAGGTGACAGAGCCAGACTCCGTCTCAAAAAACTAAAACTAAAAATAAAATAATTAACATTTAAATAAAACTATGGTAAAGAAAGCTAATATAAATAAAAATATTAAGCATTTGATACTTTGGACAGTGTCAGGAATGATGGAAATTTTGTAATCATGTTGCTACTACTTCAATGTCAAAGGGTTGTCAATGGAGAGACAAACAATAATATATTGCCACAGGAGATATTTGTCATCTGTATAATTTGGACAATAAGTGGCCCATGACTTCAGAGGAGAGGAAAACCCTGGCAGAGCACAGTGGTCGGGCGTGGGGGTGGGGGAGTTTGTCCGGGAAGGATGCGCCAGGCATGGGGAGCAGGTGTCCTGGGGCAGCACTGCATGGCCATCTCAAGTCAGGCACTGAGGTGAGTACATGAAGTCACTGTTTCAGAACCCAACTTTTACATTCAATATACTCAGTGTTGCATCCAGCAGGTTCCCAGGGGAAAGGAGAACACCCGCTTCTTTCTGATCCTCACTGAATATCTAAAATCTGGATGCCATGCCTCCCACCTTCTCCGTTCTGACGTCAGGCCATGGGCAGCACTTCTCTGGGACGAAAGCCTTTTGGAGATTGAGTTTTGTGGTGCCTTCATCTGCCTGTGGACTACACACTGCTTGTTTTAGCAAAGGGACCCAGGGTAGAACACCCTGGTTGCCAGCACCATTTCTGATCTTCAGCTATCACAGAGAAAGCCATGAGATGGTTGAGCCATGAAGGCAAAATAGTCATTGCACAAGAGCAAGGAAGACAAAGTAAAATTCCTCTCTCTCGGCACTTTCTCTTCTAATGAGCAGCATCTCCTGGTTCACTAACTGTGGGGTGGAGAGCACCACAGCAGTAAATTGGAACAATGATTGTGAAAGATACATTCTTTGCCATGCAAAGCCATTCACCAGGAGCTGGCGACAGCATAACACTCCTTTTACACAGACTCATCAAAGGCTCCAGAGTCAGTGCCCTTTTATTTAATTTGCATGACACTGGAGAGTTATTGACAAAAAATAATAATCAAGTGTTTCCCTTGAGACTGTCTTAGTTTGTGTTCAATTAAAACTAGATACTCAGAGTTGGCACCTGGCTCAATCCGCCAAATGGCTTTTGTGCTTCTTGGCTGCACTCACACCAGGGGAGGAAACCGCTGGCAGGGAAAGTGAAGAGTACCATGAGTCACCCTCCGACAGCTGCCCTTTGAAGCCAGTTCCCTAGGCCACCTCCCCAGATGCACCTTCTGCCACACTGGTCTCCTTTCATCTTGGTTCAAGTCTGAGAGAAGAGAAAGTGTAACTTTCAAATATATTTGTGAAGAAAATGCAAGCTCATTGTGAAAAGAAAAAGGAGGGTGAGGGGAGGACTGGTTATACTTACAGCCACCTGATTGCTCCCAGTTTTTCAGGCTTAATTGTTTGGAGGAAGAAAAAAAGAGCAATTTAGAGGAAAAAAAAAAAAGAAAAAGACAAAGCATGCATTTTGCCATCTGTTTTAGCAAGAAATTCCTTTAGTCTGATGCAATCAATTACACTTGGATTGTATTTTTTTAAAATTACGGGTACATTAAGCTCTCTGGCAATGATTTTCCACCTTGTCTGACATTCTATTTACACATGTCCAAGGAAACCCTACGGTAACTGACCTGAAAGCCCCAACTTTGCTAGAAAATGTGTCTTCCAAGGGGGTTTTGTTACTCTAGGTACCAGAAAGTGTTGGTTATCACACTTCCTCCAAGAAGCCTGCTCTGGAGTCAGAAAAGTACAATGAAGAATATTTCATTCTCCCACAATTATTTCATATTTATCTTTTTTCCTTTCAACATAAAGCTCCTTGAGGACAAGAGCAACACAACTTTGGCCATGATGGGCTTCCCATCAACTGGTAGGATGCCTCATGCCAGGGCCGTTTCATGGCTCTGCTGGAGCTTTTATTAAGTCCACCCACTCAACACTATTGTTGAACCAATTCTTGCAAAAGATTCCACGTTAACAGAAACAAACAAATGTGAAGTCCATTGGTCAATTCAGATTTTAAAATATGTGTCACCAAACGCAACACAGACCTGGGGACAGTTAGATGCATCTGCAACTTGCTAATGTAATTCCCTCTACCTCGCTATCTGCCATCAAGCACCAAATTTATTTTACACTGTTGGTTAAGCGGTCACATGTTAATACAAGAACAGAGTAGTCATATACATATACATGCATGCACACATATATATGTATTATTTTGTAATCACATAAAATAATAAATGTACTTTATTTTTAAAGGCACAGCTTCTATTTTTAAGATATTTTAAAGTATTTCCATGCATAATTCAAAATTCATGGAGTTTTCTTGAAGGACAAATAGTCAAAGGAACAGCTAAAAGGCCAGTGGGGCACTGGGGGAATGTGTATATTTGGATTTTAAGATGTAGCGAGAACCAAATGATCAAGAGACCAAATTGAAAAACTATGTTTGACACCTTTTTTCCTTCCCCTGCTCTGAAAGCAGGGGATATCTAATTGCTTCTGTTTCCTCCAATAATAATCCCATAAATAACAAAAAGGCCTAGTGTGGCTCTATTCCCTCAGTATCAGATAACTATCTTGACTATTTATGCAGTCAATGCATTAATTTTAGTGCGGGTTGGCTTTTTACTTCTTTGAAAAGAGCCTCGGACAAATCCTCTTTGAGCTTTGCATTGAGCTCGGCTTTGCAGCCAAAATAAATTAGTAAAGTCTAGAACTTTGTTTTCAGAGTTTGTCAAGTTCTTTCCAGTGAAATCTTTCCTCCAGTTCCAGATGTTGCGGTTTATTGACTTCAGCTTCTATTTTCCTTCCATGTGAAAATGCCAACATCTCATTTGGAGATGGCATGGAGAGCCAGAGGAGGGTAGACATAGCCAATCTGCTCAAAGGTGACCCTGAGGAGTTAACCACAGGTACTGGCATGGCACTTTAGGTTGAATCATTATATAGATATATTAACTTTTCAAAATTATTTCTTCTGATAACAGCACTTAACATAAACTTGGTTTATTTTGTATTCTGCACGGACAAACTGAGATGAAGTGGGGTAAATTGGGAATTATTGTATTACAATCAAAATATCCAGATTATTGGGAAAATGTTAATTTGAGGCTCCAACTATTCGGGGAATGGTCATTTTCCACTTCTCTGTGTGTAACACAAACAAAAGTGTGTGCAACAACCAATGAGACCAGAACCAACTCAGCCGACCCAGAGTGACATGTTTTAGCTATGAGGTTGGTTTGCGGTATATAGTAAGAGAAATGAGCTCACTGCAGCGAAATATGGCTACTCTGTTCTCATATTAACATATGACTGCTTAACCAAGAGTGTAAAATAAATTTGGATTTCTCTATGCTCCTTTAAATGTCCAGGGGCAATATTGTCTTCCACTGGAACATACACAAAATATAACTTGAAAAGAAGTAAATTATTGAAAAAGCATTGGTGAATTCATTCAAAGAGTAAAATTCTTTGAAGTCTGACTTTTTCTAGTTTAATATTCTACAGCTTTTAAGCTGTGGTTTATTGTACATGTATTTTATAAATGTATATAAATATATATGTGTCTGTCTTTACATATATATATGTCTGTCTTTTACTTTCATAATTTTTGTATGAACCATTCCCACTTTGATATCTTGGTTGTACTAGCCTTATTTTCATCATCAAGCTAGAATATTAGCATTCTTGTCCTCTTTGAGGGCATTTTCTGAAGATCACCACCTGCAAGCTTTTTAGGAGGTGCCATCGGTACTCTTTCTGACATTTTAATAAATAGGAAAATAAATGCTGCCCACCAAATTGCTCTAATGTCAACACTTACCTCATCTAAAATGAGTGAGTCAGTTTTCATAGATCTCACGGCATGTGCTGAGAACCTACATTTTTACCCACATCAATGTGCCCAACTTCTTTCCTCTTCAGGCTTTAGTCTTAGGAACTATAACTCACTTTGCTTTTCTGTGCCTCAGTTTCCTTATCTGTAATATGAGGAGGGTGGGCTTAATGACTGCTAAATTGTCATTCAGTTACAAGTTTCTATGATTCAAGAATTTCTCTGAGTTTTCCAGTTCCGGGAATTGCCCACGTCTTTATCAGAAAGCTCATGAGTAATCCACCCCTTGTTAAGCATATGATCAAGAAGTAGCAATAAGTATAATCAGCTGAGCGGCGTAAGTTGCTGCTCTGCCTATGGAGTAGCCATTCTCTATTCCTTCACTTTCTTAATAAACTTGCTTTTGCTTTGCAAAAAAAAAAAAAAGAATTTCTAGCTTCAACTTCTTCATCTGTAAAAGAAGAAGGTCGAACTATGTGTGAGTTTTCTATTTCCTTCTAATTATTATGAAAGTAATATTTGCTTGTTGAAAAAAATCAAACAGCACATGATTCTATAAAATAATATGGTAGAGTTTCCCCCTCTTTTCTCTCATTTTATTTGCCTCCTCAACCTATATCCCAGTGATAACTACTGTTCAGATATTTTTTATAATTCCAAACATATATAGATTTATTCAAACAGTTTCGATTATATCATACTTTTAAAATTATACTTTTAAATTCAAATTAAATTATATAGCATACTTCCCTGACTTCTTTTTTAAAACAAAATATGATAAACACTTCCCCTGACAATGCATATTAGGCATACCTCTTTTTTTTTTTTTTTTTTTTTTTTTTTTGAGACAGAGTCTCACTCTGTCACCCAGGCTGGAGTGCAGTGGCGCGATCTCAGCTCACTGCAAGCTCTGCCTCCCGGGTTCACGCATTCTCCTGCCTCAGCCTCCCGAGTAGCTGGGACTACAGGCACCCGCCACCATGCCCGGCTGATTTTTGGGGCATACCTCCTTTTTAACAGCTACATAGTGTTCCACTGAATGGCTACACTTAATTTGTGTGTTACCTTCTATTGAAAACATTTAAGTTGTTTATTTTTACTTGAAATAGGTAATTTCTTTCCGTTTTTACTGGTTTTCTTTTTATTATTATTATACTTTAAGTTCTAGGGTGCATGTGCACAACGTGCAGGTTTGTTACATATGTATGCATGTGCCATGTTGGTGTGCTGCACCCATTAACTCTTCATTTACATTAGGTATGTCTCCTAATGCTATCCCTCCCCGCTACCCCCACCCCACAACAGGCCCCAGTGTGTGATGTTCCCCACGCTGTGTCCAAGTATTCCCATTGTTCAATTCCCACCTATGAGTGAGAACATGCGGTGTTTGGTTTTCTGTCCTTGTGATAGTTTGCTCAGAATGATGGTTTCCAGCTTCATCTATATCCCTACAAAGGACATGAACTCATCCTTTTTATGGCTGCATAGTATTCCATGGTGTATATGTGCCACATTTTCTTAATCCAGTCTATTATTAATGGATGTTTGGGTTGGTTCCAAGTCTTTGCTATTGTGAAAAGTGCTGCAATAAACATACGTGTGCATGTGTCTTTATAGCAGTATGATTTATAATCCTTTGGGTATATGCCCAGTAATGGGATGGCTGGGTCAAATGGTATGAAATAGGTAATTTCTAAGGTTCATGTAGTGTTAAGATTCTATAGTCACAAGCCTATTGATTATTTCCTTGCAATATTTGCTTTCATTCAACAAATATTTAAGGGTATATATTGTGTGGCAGAAACTACTTTTTTACAACTCCAAATGAATGAATTATGAAGAACCAATTTGAATAAGCTGTGTTTAATGCATTTTCCATATGCAAGCAAACCCAAATTCCAGTGCATACTATAGCCAGGAAAGAAATAGACAATAGGCAACAAGGATATATGCAGAAATTACAGCTATCCGTGGTCTATCCTGGAAGGATAGGCATTTAGTTTTCTTTAAGAAATTTGAAGAGGTCCTTCTGTAATTCTTCTTTTAGTGTCTAAAATGTCTAAAATTACTCCACCAAAATAGCCCCAAATCTTAAATTTTGCCACTGTATCTCCTTGAAGGACAGTAAATTCTAAAAGGTAATGCTATGTGTATTCTTAGGGCATGTCTTTTTTATTATTTCTATAGCACCTTAGTATAAGGTGATATTGCCTTGGAAATACCATGATCATTGTTATCAATATCATATCATTACTAAGAATGAGACTAATATTTATTACAGAGTGGTTAGTCACCGAATGTGGCAGTACTAAGTGATTTGCATTCATTTTTGGGAATCCTTATAACTCTCCTGCAGGATACATATCAATGCTCTTATTGTACAGAGTAGGAGAAAGTAGGGAAGCCAAGATTCCTCCAACACCTGTTTTTCTCCTCACTGAGTTGCTCTAATGCCACTTTGAGTATATGAAACACAAGCTGTCTATAAAAACATAACTGGAAATTAAAAAGGAAAGCCAGAAGGACTTTAGGTAATGGAGAGAACTTAGAAAAGATCCATGATTGGATTAATATTTAATGTACTTTAAAAACTATTAAGCTATCAACCACCCCTTCCCCTTTGTAACACCCTAAGTTGAGATATTCTAGATGCTTCAGCATGCAGTTTCCAAAATCTTGGTTTTCAAGCCACTAGATTTTAGTTTCGTTTTGCTTTGTTTTGTTTTGCCGTCATTGAGTAACTCTTTTCTGTAATAAGTGAAGATTATCCATCTTCCAACCTAATTATAAAGCAGCATCCCACACTATCCTTTGTTGTAAATACATTTCTCTATATGTCACTCAGCATTCAATTATCCACATAAGGATTATTCATGTCAGAATTGTCACCTGCTAATATTTAATCTCCAAATGAATTTCCCCTGCTGACCAGGGTGGGGCCTTTCCTGCCAGCCATGAGTATCAGTTCAGAAAGTCAAGATAATGTTGACAACAATGTGCATAGGATCTAATTAAAAGACATACCTCTGCTGCTGCAAAAGCAAACAAACAAACACACAAACATATGATACCTCCTGAGGCCGAACAACAGTGTTTTGGGGATTATCTGTTGCTTTGGATTTTCTGCATTACCACGCCCTCCCACTGGCACGCAGAATTAAGAACCGGCTGCCCAACATGTTTGCAATGACGGTTTTAGGAGTGAAGCTGTTGATTAGCAAAGGACTGTTGTCATAGCACATGTCAATCTTCGTAATTATCATATTTTCTTACAACAAGTTCTACAGCTGCTAGTCTATGGCTCATTTGTCTCTAAAAACTTGAGAAAAAATTGCTTTCGGTCAGGAGTTTACAAGAGCAGAACTATTAGAGTCCTTATGATTAGATACTATGCATTTTCCAGATGATAATCAAATCATGACCTGAAGGGAATTTTAGATCTTCTGAAGCCATAACCAACTACTCTCTTATGAAGGCATATGTAACTAATGGAACTAGAACCTTCAAAGCCAAATTACCCCAGCCCCTCCACAAGAGAATATTGTGGTAAATAAATGAACATTTTCAGCATAGCACAAGCCAAATTATCCAGATTTGGCTTTATTTATTTATTTATTTATTTACTTATTTATTTGGATCTCACTCTGTTGCCCAGGCTGGATTGAATCTCACTCTGTTGCTCAGGCAGGAGTGCAGTGGTGTGATCTCGGCTCACTGCAACCTCTGCCTCCTGGGTTCAAGTGATTCTCTGGCTTCAGCATCCCAGGTAGCTGGGATCACAGGTGCGCGCCACTATGCCCAGCTAATTTTTTTTGTATTTTTATAAAGACAGGGTTTCATCATGTTGGCCAGGCTGGTCTCGATCTCCTGACCTCAAGTTATCTGCCTGCCTCAGCCTCCCAAAGCGCTGAGATTACAGGTGTGAACCACCGCACCTGGCCTGGCCTTACATTTTCTATGAGCAAAACAAAACAAAAAACAAAAACGTTCTCACTCGAGGAGAAATACTCAGTTACCTAAGTGGTAATTATCTCAGTAGACCCATTGAGCAAAGACATGTCTGGCAACAATGCCAGACCTTTCTACCTAAAAGAGAGAGGTTTTGGTCCTTGTGAATGGACCACATAGCCCAGAGCAAGCAGAAAGTGCCAAGGTTCATTTCCATCTTTTGTGCAATCTTGTATTCTACTCCATAATGTTTATGTTAACTTAAAATTGCTTTTTCCTCTTAAATTTTTGAATCAAAATGATGCCCTGAAGTGACTCACGGCATTTATCCTGCAGTTCCACATACCACCTGGTGCACAACCTCATTTACCACCTACAGGTCTGAGGACCCGCAGTCATCAAACAGAGCTCTTTATAAACCTCTTTCTAATAATGCAGTTTCAGATATCAATTTGGGCAGCAAAGAGAGTCATCACCAGGGCCCAAGATGCACACAAACACAGGTGCCAGTATTGTGACTTCCTGGTTCTCAGCTGTAGGGAAGGCAAGATTTCTGATTGTTCCTTTTACTGAAGACTATCTGGGGATCACAGTATCGAGGATGCATTTGCACCTGGTCTGAAGGTTGTCCAGGATCCTGGGACTCTTCTTACTTGTCTGCTTTTTGTGGTAGAGTCTGGCCAGAGCCTACTTTCTCCTTCCTCCTTTGGTCTATCCACCAACCAGGTCAACCATCATGAGACTGGGGTTCAAAGCTTTCAGGCAAATGAAGAGGAGCCAATTCCTTAGAGTAACCCCAGAATTTTCCTCCATTTCTCTGAGTCTTTACTACAGATGCTGTTTTCAGAATAAATACAATTTTTAGTCACCTTCTAAACTTTTGAGTTTCTTCGCATTTTAGTTGTTATATAATACCATTGTTTTGCAACCCTTTCTTCCTGCCATTTCTCTCTAGAAAACTTAACTTGACCCATGAGTGCAAGTGTCACCTGCAGGCCGATGTCTCCCAGAGAGCACATCCAGCCCAAATCTCCCATTGCTCTTCTAGAATCGCATTTCCGGTTGCTACCTGAGTGCCTCTCTTGCACCTCAAGAACAGCACCTCTCTATCTGGCTTTTCTGCTCAAGTCAACTCCTCCTCCTCCTGATTTTCTCTTTCTCTAAGTAATCATTCCCTCAGCTACCCAGGGTAAAGAAAAACAGGGTCTTGACATATCCAACTCTTTATCACCAGCAGCCAGTCCCATGCCTAGCACATAGTAGGTACTCGGTAAATATTTGTTAACTGAATGAACACATATATGTATGTACACACATATGTATGGATGCATATGTGTACATTGATTTTATTTTAAAAATTAATTCAATATCATTTGCAAAAATGCAAAATAAAACAAGGGGAGTTGATGTTTCTATTGCCTATAATCAGATGAAATAAAATATACCAAATTGCTAAGGTTCTTAATAAACTTGCAACATTTACAATAGCCAATGAGAAAAATTTAGAAGACATAGAAGGAGTTAAAGATAATTAGAAGTTTTAACTAACAGTCAATCCATTTGGTTTAATTGAACACCTACTATTCTCTATTGAGTATCTCCTATGCATCCAGCAGATGCTCAGATCAACAGGAAATAGAGGAGCTGGGTAAGATGTGATTTCTGCCCTTTAATAATCTAATTGGGAGTAGAAAACTATCCACTTGAACAACCCTGATCAATACAAGCCATGATGTGCCAAAGGGCTAATCTGTGGCACAGACTCTGAGCACATTGAAGTTATAGGTCTCAGAACCCCACATGGGAACAGAAAGCATTAGTAAGCATCAGAAGATGGCTTTGTGGGAGCTGTGAGAATTTGAAGAATGGTCAGAGGGCAAGACTGAGAAAAAAGAAGGAATAAGGCATTCCGAAAGAAGAGCTAAGGAGAAAAGCTGGGTTCAAAATGCAGACACAGGCCTGGGCGTGGGGATGGCATGTGGGGAGAAGTTCACAGGACAGAGAAACTGGCTAAACAAGTCCATTTTAGCTCTAAGTCAGCCTGTTGGTGACACTATAGGGTAAACCTACTTGGACGAGATGACCAACCTGTTTGGAGCACATGTGGAAATCTCATGATCTCTGTAACAAGTAGATACATAATGGCTGCTAAAAAAAAAAAAAAAATCATATTCTCTCCTTATAAAACTCTAAAATCCTTCTGTAAAAAGAAAATATTGACTGTAGACATCTTGGTTCCCTCAGTTAATACTAGGCATTATTTAGGCACTTGGGAGTGTATATCATGTCTCAGGCCAGCATGAAAAGATTGCCATAATATGTCAGGTGACTTCATGGCAATCTAAATGTTGATAAGCCTACAAGGAGTGATTTTATTCAAAAAATTAATTCAATATCATTTGCAAAAATGCAAAATAAAACAAGGGGAGTTGATGTTGTTTCTATTGCCCATCATCAAATGAAATAAAATATGCCAAATTGCTAGTGTTCTTAATAAACCTGCAACAAGGTTGGTTTCCTCTTAGAAACGTTAAAAAAAAAAAAAAAAAAAGGAGTATAACTTAGAAGGATCAGTGGATAAGGGTTGTGATGTTATTGGTTCAATTGTACACTTCTCTTGTATGTATTTTCCAGCATCACATTTGATTGAAAGACAACTTTGACATCAAAAAACAATTACTCTTCCAATCTCTCAATTTGTTCTTTGGAAATGTTTTCTATCTTCCCCAGCCACTCCCTCTTTGTCTTAGTCATCATGACTTCCAGTTAATTGGTTCAGTCTCTGAACAAAGCCCAGCCCTGCTGGGCAGAATTAGGATGCATGTTTGAGTGCTGAATTAGACCCAGTGGTTTAGACAAGAGAGAAGTCCTTCTCACTTTCATGTTCAAACACAAACAACCTAGGGTTGACTTGTAATCATCACACTGTTGAACACTCAGGCACCCTCTCTCTTGAAGCTCTGCCATTCCTAGGTGTCAATCTTGTTGACATAGTCAGCAATGCCATCATCTTCTCTTTCCTAAGGCTATTGAGTGACTGGTATCATTAGCTCTAAGTGTTTCCAGAGGAGTGGAGCTCTAGACTGGGCTAATGTGATGGGGTGGGGCAGCTGGTGAGATGGCAGTGCAAGTTTAAGCCCCATTTTTCAGCACAGGTCTTGTGACATTTCACTGAGCAACCCAGCATCTGGCTTACAGGTAGAAAGAGGTTGGGGGAAAGAAGAGAAGACATGCCCCACTGAGAAATGATACATATCATTTCTGCTCATATCCAGTTGGAAAGGATATAACACCTAGCTGCAAGGGAGGCTGGGATATGTAGGATTTAGCTAAGTGGCCATGATTCCCCTAAAAATCCTACCATAATAAAAGTAGATGATCAGGAAAAACAGCTTTCATAGAAGACACAGAGAGATTGGTTTCCTAAATATCTAATCACACACTTCTCTGTTCAAAACAGATTACAAATGCACATACATTATCACAAGATAAGATAAATTGAAATGTTTTAAAAAATGAGTCAAAAGTAAAATAGAATTTTAAAATGTAATCAACATATTCAAAAGAATTACCAAGCCATGACCTTTTATCTGGGAGTAAACTTGAGGTTGACATTCAGGGAGTCCCTGAATGAGAAAAATGACGGCTTGAAAGAGAAGGTTGTTTTCTCGGCCATACAGCTCAGGGCAAGAACAATAAGTAATAGGAGGGGGCTTTCTGTGAAGGAAATGGCTGATGGATTTAGGGGTCTGATACCCAGACTATTCAGTCTGATATCCAGATTATTCTAATATCCAGGTTGTTTTCTTGTTTTGTAATTCCTTTCAGTCATCTTAAACTTGCTATCCTCAGTACTTGAGGAGTGAAGGGTGGGGAAGGGTCATAGATCTGAAGCAACAAGGAGAAATGATTATTAGTAAGGCAGACCATGGATGCAGGACAAGCCTGAGCCACTGGCCCTAATAGCAGGATGGCATGCCACAGCCAGGGGAATGGAGCACTCTTTAGAAAAGCCCAGAGAAATTTGACAGAGGAATTTTTCAAGTTATGCCCCATGAAGGGCTAGGATTTTGACACTTGTGTAAAAAGTAACAGAAGATGGAGTTGGGGGGGAACTCATACTGCCCAAAAGACAGTGGGAAAAAATGGGTACACCTAACTAGATATGGACCACAAATTTGGTGACACCCCTTGGGCAGAGCTGCCAATGTTTTTTTCTCTCTGTCTCATCACCCTATGCCCTGATCATTTTATGCTCTGGTATGAGCTGAGACTGACCTAAAGCCACCTAAGCCCCTCTTCTATGGATTCCATATAGAGCAGATGCTGCAACATCTCACCTAAATCTCCTTCAGAAGGAGCTGAATCCATCCCCAGTATCCCTGTTCTGGGCACAATTGCCCTGGGATGAATGGAGACTGCTCCACCTGGAAAGTTATCTTCCTCCCCAGCCAGTAATGGATGCATGGCTGGCAGACAGGTACACAATCCTAGACCCCTTGCCTCAAAACAGAACCTGTTTCATGGGACAATCCGTCCTCCAGATCTGCCCATGGGGCCAGAAAAAAGCTAGCCTCCAGTTCAGACCCTCTCCTTGTTTCACTGACTTCTCTGCTTGTCTCACACTCTCCTGAAGGCACTCTCCCACTAAAATCACCTGCCCAAGAACCTCTGTTTCAAGTTCTGCCTCTAGGCAATCCACCTTAAGACACCATAAAACACAAGACACAGCAGGAAGTGAATAGATTCCCTGGAGGGTCTGTAGGGCAGAGGAGAGGACAAGGAGGAACCATGAGGCTTATCAGTGGCAGATGATAAGGGAAACTCAGCCGCCAGACAGGGTCAGGGAGCATTGTTGAGTAAGGCTGCAAGGCAAAGACAGCAGGGAGTAAAGAAGGAGGGGACGTGAAGTCAGCAGCATCAGAGGCACCGTGTCAGCAGAGCTATTTCCTCCATGACCCTGGGCCTCCTTGGGGACACACCCTGCCCAATGCCTGGCAGGTGTTGTGCTCTTAGCTCCCAGCAGAACCAGACATTTCAAGGACCATTCTTGCTTCAACTTGTCCATTCTTTCACAGTAAGAGGAGGTCTCCAGCTGATCCATTTGTTAATCCCCTGGATTAAGCGCACATAAAGAGTGAAAACACCACTAGGGGAGAATTCCTACAGCTTCCTGCTTGCAAACAAGATTTGCCTGCAGCTAAGGGGCATGCCCAGCTCTGACGGCTACTATAAGCCCTGAGTAGGGTTTGGGGAAAGAAAAAAGAAAAGGAAAAAGAAAAGAAGAGAAAAAACCTGTGAGAGGGAGCAAAGAGGAAAAAGTCAGGTGAGAGGTAGCGGGAGGTGAGGGGTCTCTGTCTCTCTCCTACAGCAGTCCCTGGATTGCTTTTTCTGCACTGAAGATGGAAGGAGAGTACGTTTTGGTCTTGATCTTTTAGTACCACCCACAATCCGGTAATTTTAGCAGAAGTGACTTGGGGAAGAGGGAAACAGTCTTCCTGCCATTTCTTTACTATTTGAGATATAGTAAAGATATGAGATATTCTCTATGCCCTTGAGATATAAAGAAAAAATGGAGAAGAATATCACTTTTTTAGAATTTGCGTTAAAATTCTAATCAAGAGTCTTCCTTGATTTTGCTGTACATTAATATCTCTCTATGAACTTTTGAAAAGGGTCTCAAGCTCAAGATGGAAAGACTAAGAGCTGTCCTACATTAAGTTCCTTACTCTTTCAGGGAGTGGGGAGAATGGAGGGGTGTGTGAGTAAATATTGGAGGCTGCTGGGGGCAGTAGGATTTTTTTTTTTTTTTTTTTTGCTAGTTCAGACTAAGTATGTGGTTACTATCGATTCACTCACTTAAGAACTATTTACTTAGCATCTTCTATGAACCAGGCTTCATACTGGGTGCTGCCAGTATGGAGATGTGTGGACACGGTTCCCATCCTCCAAGAATTCACACTGGAGAAAAGACATGTAAGCAAGCTGTTACACCAAAGTCTGCTTGGAGTCCTGTGGCTATACTCAAATCTGTCCACACAAGTTTCATGAGCTTTTAGGTACATGGCAGTAATAATCTAGGAGCACAGGAAAGGATAAACTCTCCAGGTGTTTGTGGCTGGTACAGCTAGCAATATGGTCTGAGGGAAATCCAACTCTGTGTTGTGATGACCTGATTCATCCCACTCTGAAGTTGCTGCTCCCCAGGGAAGTATCAGTGCAATAGGGACCCAACAAGAAAAGGACTAGAAAGCACAGTTCAACTGTCTTTTCCTTGAAGCCCTCAAATATATGTATAATAGCTTCTTTACAATCCTTGTCTGGTTATTCCAAAACAAGTCACTTTGTGGTCACTTCCTATTGCTTTTTCCTCTTGATTGTGCATCATATGTTCCTTCTTGAAATGTTTAACAATGTTAAATTGTATGCTAGATATTGTGAACAATACGTTGTAGAGTATCTGTCTGGCAGGACAAAGTCAATACCCTTTAAGGAAAGAGGATATAATTCACATGAATTAATCAAATAACTGGTAGCTTCTTTTGACCCTCTTATATTTGATTTTATTCTTAGAAAAATGGTCTATTTTGTTTTTTATTTTTGTTTTTTTACCTAGTTTCAGGGCAGGATGCTTACACTAAGGCATAGTTATTATTCCTTTACAAAGCACGACCTTCCTAGGGTTCACAGGAATGCCCCAAATTTTTCTTTCTTCTGTGGATCAGAACTCCAACATCATCCTAACCTGCAAGGCTCTGTTATCACTGTTCAGCTTTCATCTCCATGATGTCTATCTATGCCATGTCTCATGAGTCTCAACCTTTACCTGCCTAACCTGCCCTTTAACCAAGGAATTCTCATAAGTCAACATGCAGACTTCAGAGACCCCCACTGCACAGCCCCTGCTTATCCACTACCCTGCCCAGGAAATTTCAGCTATTTCAGGAGCCTGGAACTCTGATCCTTGCTTCCTCAGCTCAGCAAGACCATTGTTTCATTGGGTTCCACCACCTTGTGCTGCAGGTTTGTCCACACATAAAAGGGTGGCTCATGTTGTGTGTTTCCCATCTCTCAAAGATCATAGTCCCATGCCTCCTATTCAATGCTTGAAAATAATTGTCTCATATATTTGTTCAGGTTTATAGTTGTTTTCAACAGAGGGCAAGTTTTGTACCAGCTACTTGCTCATAGTCAAAAGCAGGAGTCAACATGCTTTCTTAAAAAAAAAAATCATTGATGTTATTTTCTGCATATCTTGACTAGAACTCTACCACCCCATAATTGAGGAGTTAAGAACAAGCCAACATCCCCAGAGAAGATGGCAGAGCAGAAAGAAGAAAGGAAACTAGGTCTTTAACAAATTTGCCAACTCTGGTAAATTTCACAATTTAACATCTTCACAATTCTTGTTACATGATATTGTAAATGTTATTATTGCTTAAGACTCAGTTGGATTTCCAGTTATTTGCAGCAACCAGCACTTGTAGTAACTGATACAAGTCATCATGCCTAAGTCTTCTTTTCTCAAGGTGGAACAACTTCAGCTACTCTAGGCATTTCGTTCAAGGTATCATGTGAATTCAAATGCATTTTTGTCTCAATGATGATAGTGTGCTATGAACTGAGGAGTATGATTAACTCAAACCTCTGCCCTAAGACTGTGTGAGTGAGAGAGAAAGAAAAAGAGAGGGTAGGGGTGGGGTGGGGGAGTAGATACACATTGTGGTCTCTAATTACAGCAAATTCACCCTTACAATGAAATCACACAAAGTTTTGCTTAGAAAACTCCAAACCAAGAGATCATCTAATTCAAGTTTCTCACCCTAGGATTCATTGACATCCCAGGATGGGCTTGGGTGAAATTGGATATAACACGTTTGCAGGTGAATTTTGCTGAGCAGAAGTTCAGTAGCTATCAATGTTTTTGTGTGGCTCTATGGCCCCGTCCTTAACAGTTAGAAACCACCAATGCTGACCAAACTTTTACTTTCCGGACAAAGAAAGATTGTCCCAATAAAATATGACTTATCCAAAGCATAGGACCAGTGTATTAGTCTCTTTTCATGCTGCTGATAAAGACATACCCAATTTACAAAAGAAAGAGGTTTGTTTGACTTACAGTTCCACATGGCTGGGGAGGCCTCACAATCACTGCAGAAGGCAAGGAGGAGCACGTTGTATCTTACGTGGATGGCAGCAGGCAAAGAGAGAGCTTGTGCAGAGAAACTCCTGTTTTTAAAACCATCAAATCTCATGAGACTCATTCATTATCGCGAGAATAGCACGGTAAAGACCCGCCTCCATGATTCAGTCATCTTCCACTGGGTCTCTCCCACAACACGTGGAAATTATGGGAACTACGATATGAGATTTGGGTGGGGACACAGAGCCAAACCACATCAAGCCAGTTAGAGCCAGAACTGAGACATTAATCAAGGATGCCTACCTTTTTCTATGTTACTTTCAGACCAATCTCATTTATTGGTAGTACTTTGTTCCCTGCTCACATGAAGGTGGGAGGCAAATCTTGGCTCTCCACACAGCCAGACCCCAGACTCTCTGTTTGACCTTGTGCAATGTATTTGTTTCTTTAAGCCTGGGATGGCTGGGTGTGGTGGCTCACACCTGTAATCCCAGCACTTTGGGAGGCCAAGGTGAGTGGATCACCTGAGGTCAGGAATTCAAGACCAGCCTGCCCAACATGGCAAAACCCCGTCTCTACTAAAAATACAAAAAATTAGCCAGGCATGGTGGCACATGCCTGTAACCCCAGCTACTCAGGAGGCTGAGGCAGGAGAATTGCTTGAACCCGGGAGGCGGAGGTTGCAGTGAGCTGAGATCGTGCCACCGCACTCCAGCCTGGGCAACAAGAGTGAAACTCTGTCCAAAGAAAAGCCTGAGTTTACACATCAATAAAAGGAAATTTAAAATATTATCTCTGTTCCCATCACATTTCTTTGTTTCAAGTGATATAAACTAACTACGGCTGATTAGACAGTAGGGAATTTATTGCAAGGGTATGAGAAAGCACATAGAAAAGGCTTCTTTGTGGCTCAACTCCAAAACACTGTATTTTATGTTTTTTTTTTAATTTATTTATTTTTTTATTTTTTATTATTATTATACTTTAAGTTCCAGGGTACATGTGCATAACATGCAGGTTTGTTACATATGTATACTTGTGCCATGTTGCTGTGCTGCACCCATCAACTCGTCATTTACATCAAGTATAACTCCCAGTCAATTCCTCCCCCCTCCCCCCTCCCCATGATAGGCCCTGGTGTGTGATGTTCCCCTTCCCGAGTCCAAGTGATCTCATTGTTCAGTTCCCACCTATGAGTGAGAACATGCGGTATTTGGTTTTCTGTTCTTGTGATGGTTGGCTAAGAATGATGGTTTCCAGCTGCATCCATGTCCCTACAAAGGACACAAACTCATCCTTTTTTATGGCTGCATAGTATTCCATGGTGTATATGTGCCACATTTTCTTAATCCAGTCTGTTACTGATGGACATTTGGGTTGATTCCAAGTCTTTGCTATTGTGAATAGTGCCGCAATAAACATACATGTGCATGTGTCTTTATAGCAGCATGATTTATAATCCTTTGGGTATATACCCAGTAATGGGATGGCTGGGTCATATGGTACATCTAGTTCTAGATCCTTGAGGAATCGCCATACTGTTTTCCATAATGGTTGAACTAGTTTACAATCCCACCAACAGTGTAAAAGTGTTCCTATTTCTCCACATCCTCTCCAGCACCTGTTGTTTCCTGACTTTTTAATGATCGCCATTCTAACTGGTGTGAGATGGTATCTCATTGTGGTTTTGACAAGAACCACATGATTATCTCAATAGATGCAGAAAAGGCTTTTGACAAAATTCAACAGCCCTTCATGCTAAAAACGCTCAATAAATTCGGTATTGATGGAACGTACCTCAAAATAATAAGAGCTATTTATGACAAACCCACAGCCAATATCATACTGAATGGGCAAAACTGGAAAAATTCCCTTTGAAAACTGGCACAAGACAGGGATGCCCTCTCTCACCACTCCTATTCAATATAGTGTTGGAAGTTCTGGCTAGGGCAATCAGGCAAGAGGAAGAAATCAAGGGTATTCAGTTAGGAAAAGAAGAAGTCAAATTGTCACTCTTTGCAGATGACATGATTGTATATTTAGAAAACCCCATTGTCTCAGCCCAAAATCTCCTTAAGCTGATAAGCAACTTCAGCAAAGTCTTAGGATACAAAATTAAAGTGCAAAAATCACAAGCATTCTTATATACCAGTAACAGACAAACAGAGAGCCAAATCATGAATGAACTTCCATTCACAATTGCTTCAAAGAGAATAAAATACCTAGGAATCCAACTTACAAGGGATGTAAAGGACCTCTTCAAGGAGAACTACAAACCACTGCTCAGTGAAATCAAAGAGGACACAAACAAATGGAAGAACATACCATGCTCATGGATAGGAAGAATCAATATCGTGAAAATGGCCATACTGCCCAAGGTAATTTATAGATTCAATGCCATCCCCATCAAGCTACCAATGAGTTTCTTCACAGAATTGGAAAAAACTGCTTTAAAGTTCATATGGAACCAAAAAAGAGCCCGCATCTCCAAGACAATCCTAAGCCAAAAGAACAAAGCTGGAGGCATCACGCTACCTGACTTCAAACTATACTACAAGGCTACAGTAACCAAAACAGCATAGTACTGGTACCAAAACAGAGATATAGACCAATGGAACAGAACAGAGTCCTCAGAAATAATACCACACATCTACAGCCATCTGATCTTTGACAAACCTGAGAGAAACAAGAAATGGGGAAAGGATTCCCTATTTAATAAATGGTGCTGGGAAAATTGGCTAGCCATAAGTAGAAAGCTGAAACTGGATCCTTTCCTTACTCCTTATATGAAAATTAATTCAAGATGGATTAGAGACTTAAATGTTAGACCTAATACCATAAAAACCCTAGAGGAAAACCTAGGTAGTACCATTCAGGACATAGGCATGGGCAAAGACTTCATGTCTAAAACACCAAAAGCAACGGCAGCAAAAGCCAAAATTGACAAATGGGATCTCATTAAACTAAAGAGCTTCTGCACAGCAAAAGAAACTACCATCAGAGTCAACAGGCAACCTACAGAATGGGAGAAAATTTTTGCAATCTACTCATCTGACAAAGGGCTAATATCCAGAACCTACAAAGAACTCAAACAAATTTACAAGAAAAAAACAAACAACCCCATCAAAAAGTGGGCAAAGGATATGAACAGACATTTCTCAAAAGAAGACATTCATACAGCCAACAGACACATGAAAAAATGCTCATCATCACTGGCCATCAGAGAAATGTATTTTATGTTTATGAAAACGTTGGGAAGGCTGAACTACCAGACGCAGAATTGGCAGAAAGAAGGGGTCCAGGCAACAGCCTGAGCCACAGCCAAACTGATGGCACAGTGCAAGTGAGGTGAAGACTCTGCCACTCACCTGACTGTTGCTGACACTGAATACTGAGGCTTATCTGTTATTGCTACTAAACTCAGACATTTAATGTCACCACCACAGCCTCTGCAAACCCTGGAAACTGATGTTGAAGCCACCTCTGCAACCATTACAGGAGAAATAAATTCTCTGCTTTCCTGATTTTTTGCATCTCTCAATGCAAATTTAAAGTCTGAGGCAGGTACCTCTGTTTGGCTGAGTATAGGTAACGTGTTCATACCTTAGCTGCAAGGTAGCCTGGAACAATAATTTTTTTGACTTCTATACTGGGAAAGTTAAGCAAAATTCGTATTATCAGAAATTTCTCAAATACAAGAAATGGGCTCAAAGGCTGAACTCAGCCATTCAAGGGCTGAACCCTCCCAAATAAAACTAACATGGATCTACTGCTCCATACCATTGGGTTGGTGCGAGGATTAAATGGATAATAACACATAGAGTGTCTAGGAAACAATAAGGACTAAGTTAATGTTCCTTTTCATCATCATCATCTTACTCTTGTAAGAGTCAGCTTATCTTCATGGTATGCCATTTGTCTGTGACACCTATAGCTGAGAAAAGTGAAATAAGGATTTGAAGTGTTTTTATTTCACGTAACGGGAAAATGTAGGGAAAATTAAGAAAATGAGGAATAATGCCACAAGAGATGAAAGTGAAAAGACTGACAGAGAGAGTGGGATAAGGAAAATAAATGGGTATTAGATTAGTTGCAGAATTACTGACCCCTGCAAAGGAAAAGATTGTCTACGGAAAAGAAGCTAGCCAAGAAGTGGAGACCTGGGAATGAGATCCATGCTACTCAGAGTTCTAATCCTAGGGCTGACTCTCCCAATCCAGGGTGCCCTGGATAAAAAAAGAAACACAAAGACAAATAAGGAATAGACATATTCTGGGTCTTTTTGGAATTAAACCCTTATAGCTTGCATCTGTTTGGTAGTGGTGATGGTAGTGGTGGTCCTAGTGGTATGTGTATGTGTGCGAGTTCATTTTGTTTTGTTTTAAACTTACAGAACAGAATTGAGATTTGGATTTTAAGGAAATTTTGATTTTTCATTTTGACAGCTCTGCTCTGACACTTCATTCTTCTTTTCGCACCCAAACACACACAGGCATACAAACCACTTTAGGACTGGCTGCAGAAACAGTGCCTCCCAGAGTATTCCCATTCATCTCATTTGTGCTTAGCTGACCTCTAATACCTAGAGGAGAACTGTAGTGCAAACATCAAGAAAATAATAATGTAATTCTAGAATAATATCCCCAAGACTTATAAATATGAAGCAAATATGAGAACCCTTTTTGCAGTGGACAAGAATTGCTTGTCTGTTCATCACATTCTTTTTTGTTTGGAAACTGCCTCCTCTCTCTCTCCATGTGACTCTAGAAGGACTATAAACTACATATTCAACTCTGTAAAGGAAGAAGAGGGCTTCACCTCTTCTTCACCTCTTCTTGCTTTACAGAGTTGAGCATGTGATTTACACTGACCAGTCAGTTTACCTTATATGCCTTAATGACTGTGATTAGTCCAGAGATAAATATGTGAAGTAGGGATGACCAATCCAAACACTGCTTTGGAGTTTGATAGTTGGGATAAAGTCTCTCTTGAGTTCACAAAGCTTCAGGATCATCTATTCATGTGGCAAGCACCAGGATGCTTTCACCCCCTTATGGGAAAAGCCTGCCTGAAACTGAACAAAGGCAAATAGAGCTCAACATACTGAACAACCTGAGCCAACAACTTCTCCTTTTGACTTCAGTTACTTTGAGTTGAGGTTTTATTACTTAGTGTATTAGTCTGTTCTCACACTGCTATAAAGAACCACCTGAGTCTGGGTAGTTTATAAAGAGGGATTTAATTGACTCACAGTTCAATAAGTTGTATAGAAGACAAGGCAGGGGAGGTCTCAGGAAACTTACATTCATGGAGGAGGGGAAAATGGGAAGCAAGCACATATTTACATGGCAGCAGGAGAGAGAGAGAAAAGAGGGAAGTGCTACACACATTTAAACAACCAGATCTCATGAGAACTCTCTCACTATCATGAGAACAGCATTGGAAAAATCTACCCCCATGATCCAACCACCTCTTACCAGGTCCCTCCCCCAACACTAAGGGTTACAATTCAACATGAGATTTGGGTGGGGACACAGAGTCAAACCATATCACTTGGAAGCTGGGAATTTTATATCATGTACTTCCCCCCAACCCAGAAAAAAATAGTTTCATACCCCCTAAGTGATATGAGTTGAATTTTCAGTATGGCTTAAGAAAATATATAATGACAAAAATGGCTAATGATCTCAGTAAAGCTTTTAAAATATCATTTACTCAGACTCCAGAGAATGCTTGCACAACAAGTAGATTATAGACACCTAACAATAACTTATTGGTCCCCCCACCCAAGGTTAAAAATCATTGTTTATAAGTGCTTCTACTTTCAAACCAATACTGAGAAAAATGCACTTCTGAGTGTTATCGTATTTTGAAGACTATAAACCCTTCATCCACTTTTGAAAAGAGGATGATATTGAAAAAGCCATTTGATAAGCTTTTATATCCAAGGAAACAAAGAAGCAGTTTGGTTTGAAGACTCCAGAGACACAAGGCCACCACCTGTGAGGACAGAGGAGCCACCTATGAGCCATGAAAGTTTGAAAACTTGCCTGAGAAGTTCATCAGGGTCACCACCAGAGGAAATCATTGATATTCATGGAGTATTGGATTATCAGCAGTACAGTGGCATGTAGGTCACAAACAAGACAAAAACTGTTTCTGAGGCTTGAATGCAATGCCATTAGAGAGCCATTAGTGATATGTTTGACACTGTATCAGAAAATTTTACCAAAGCTCCCTTTTCTAGTAAAAGCAACTCAGGGACAAAGAAAATGGTGGCAAACCCAAAATAAAAGCAACTGTTTTCTGGGAAGACCAATGCAGACTTTCAAAAAGCTGGCTGGACGGTATTAAACTGCTATGGTTTGAATATATCTCCTCTGAGTTCACGTGCTGGAAACTTAATCCCCAATGCAACAGCATCGAGAGGAGAGACTTTTGACAGGTGATTAGGTCATGAGAGCTCTGCCCTCTGGAATGGATTAATGCCATTATGGCGGGGGTAAGTTCATGATGTCAGGAATGGGTTTGGTATAAAAGCAAGTTTGGCCCTCTCTTGCTTGCTGGCTCTCATCCATTCTCTCTTCATGTGATGTCTTCTACCAGGTTATGACATAGCAAGAAGACCCTCACTAGATGCAATCTCTTGATCTTGGACTTCCTGGCCTCCAGAAACATAAGACAAATAAACTTCTTTTTATTGTTATTATTATTAATTTTTTATTTTTTATTTCAGTAAGTTTTGGGGAACAGATGGTGTTTTGTTACATGAATATGCTCATTAGTGGGGATTTCTGAGATTTTGTTGCACCCATCACTCAAGCATTGTATGCTGTACCCAATGTGTAGTCTTTTATCCCTTGCCCTCCCCCACTCTTTCCTTTAAGTCTCCAAACTCCAATGTATAATTCTTACGCCTTTGCGTCCTCATAGCTTAGTTTCCACATGTGAGTGAGAACATATGATGTTTGGTTATCTATTCCTGAGTTACTTCACTTAGAATAATAGTCTCCAATTCCATCCGGGTTGCTGCAAATCCCATTATTTCATTCCTTTTTTTGGCTGAGCAGTATTCCATGGTATATGTGTGTGTGTGTGTAGTATATACATGTGTGTATATATATGTACGTGTGTGTGTGTGTATATGTATGTATATAATATTTTTTTATCCACTCATTGATTGATGGGCATTTGGGCAAATGACTTCTTTACTTCTGAGTAGATACCCAGTAGTGGGATTGCTGGATCAAATGGTAGATCTACTTTTAGTTCTTTAAGGAATCTCCACACTGTTTTCTATACTGGTTGTGCTAGTGTACACTCCCACCAACAGAGTAAAAGTGTTCCCTTTTCACCATATCCATGCCAACATCTATTTATGTATTTATTTATTTATTTTGATTATGGCCATTCTTGCAGAAGTTAGGTGGTATCGTACTGTGGTTTTGATTTGTATTTCCCTGATCATTAGTGATGTTGAACATTTTTCCATATGCTTCTTGGCCATTGAGACAAATAAACTTCTATTGTTTATAAATTACCTGGTTTATGGTATTCTGTTATAGCAGCACAAAACGGACTAAGATAGAGACTCACTAGCTGTTCAATTTCCTTTTTGACCTGTTTTTAAAGTTATGACAATTTTCAAAGCTATTTATATAGCTGAAGATCTCTATAAAAATTTCTACACATTTTCAATTTAACAAAGAACAGGCTGCTAGACCATTTTGGGGTCAAGAGAGACTGCGAGTGAGGTGAGGGAAGCACATATGCCCTACTTCAATTTAGCTATGAGAAAAGAGTTTTGTGGCACCGAAAAAAACATCGATCTTTCAAGCAAAAATGTTAGTGGGAAAAGTAAGGGGCAATAAAAGTAGGTCCAAGCCCTGTAGCAATTTGATCAAATGTTACCTGGATCTTTGCCATCTGAATGGCCCCACAGAACTAAGATGATTTGAAATGATTCCTTGCAGCCAATTGTAGCTTCACTGAAGCCTGGGCTGTGCCTCTTTTCCACCTCCTGGCGCCGCACCATGCCAATCTCTGACTTGAGGCACTGTTCCTGTTGTGGGATCAAATGTTAGGATTTTAAAAACTAAAGTTTGATGTGGATGAACAACTGCCTATAAAACGCATTAAGCTCTTTCCCTGTAATGTATTTAATTTCACACTGACTGCCGGTATTGCCCCTGAATGGATTACAGCAGGGGACTGCCATTGTCCCACTAAACCACATGGGTTAAATAATACCTTGGTGTCTAGAACTGCTTCAGAACCATTTCATACTGGCTAATACATGAAATGAATACCCAGCTATTCTGCAAGTGATTTAGTTTGGTTAAAAATAAGGACACATTGAATTGGTTTACAGTGCAAGATCATTTACATCCCTATTTGGATTGTACTTTTGCCTACAGTAACATTTGCACCTGCATTTTGCCATTCGCAGCAGCAGGGCATAATCACACACTTACTGCTCTCAGGCATTTGGTGCTCAGGGTCTATTTACTTAACAGCCCCAGGAATAATACTCCACTCCAGGGTCAGCCACTTACATTTGGCTTCGTGTTTGGATAATGATACCGTATTCTTGTCCAAGCCGGGGGAAATACTACAGATAAGCTCCAACATTGCCTCTGAGTTGATGTGATGCCTTTTCAAGAGCACTTTCGAACTTTAAGCACATTTCCAAAGTTATCCCCTCACATAGTCAGGATAATCACCTCATTTCATGAAGCACTTCTCAGGCCATAGACACTGGAATCATTTGAGTCTGAGCCAGATGGTGCCACAAGGAGGTTTTACAATGACATAGAGTTTCTCTGTCCCTTCAGTTGCACCTGTAACATAAACAGTCACGAAGAGAAAAAAATCTTGTACAGCCGCTTAGCTGGGCCTCTGCTACCATAGGTTTTGCTTTAGTGTCCACATCAGTTTGTGACTTGCCCTAGCATTAGGAAGCAGAGAAGCATCCTGGCACATGTTTGAGGCCCTGGGCAAGCTCACCTTGGGGCTAATTATACAATTGTAGATCCTTATTTTTAAAAGAGGTTTCAAGTGCAAAGGAGTGAATAGGGTTCTTTTATTTCCTCTGTATTGTTGCAATAAAAAAAAAGTTAGAAAAGTATTAAAGCTTTGCGCATCTTTTTTTTTTTTTTTTTTTTTATTCCCTTCCCTTGGCTTTTGAGTCTGAAAAGAATGCTGGAAGTCATCGGAGGCCTGGTTGGAATAGAGAGTGTTAATTCTTCCATATCTAAGCCTCTTTGTCGAAATTCCCTTTGTCTCCTGCCCCAAGTCATTAAACACTAATCCCATCACTCTTCCTAATCCGATGCACTGGAGCTGGAGTTCAGCTTCCGAAACTGTCTTTGTGGCACTCCTAATAGACAGCTTCTCTGGATTGTAGTTGGTTCAGGCGCATTTAGAGCTTCCCATTTCAGCCTCTTAATGAAGTGCCCTTAATGAATCTTTTCCTCCTTCATGCAGTGAGCACGGGCTTCAATTGGTTTAGCGTTGAGTAGGGGAAGATGCAGAGTCATCTCAGGGGCCTTTGCAAAATATGACTGTCAAAGGCAAAACCTAGGAAACAGGCCATTGAGGGCTACAGCCACTGAAGTGCTCATTTAATTACTAAGGATTTACAAAAGAAAATCTGCCCTTTGTAGCTAACAAAGGAAAGGAACTAAGAAGAGATAGTAAAAGGTTTTTCCAATAAATGATAAAAGAGGAAACATGGTTGAGTAAAGCCATCAGGGTATGGAAGGGAACACTTTCACACTTGCTACACAGGCCTACCTTTCTAAATGTTACGTATGCTCAGAGCTACTGAAAGAGGCCTTTCTGTCCTGCCAAGGGATGGAGGCTATTGAGTCTGATAAATTCTTCACAGGCAAAAATCCACCAAAATGACAATCCATTCCATTAAGCTTAAAACAAAGTAATTTTTTCATGACATGATGGTAATTCAGGGGGACTGGAAAAATAATTACAGGGAAAAAATAAATGATGGAAAAAAATGTTTGCAAGGTAGTTCTGTCCACCCCCCTTCTTCGTTCTGTTTGAGTAAATTGTTTATAGTCTCAACAGTCAACGTAAGCTTGGATCTAATATCCCTCCAACAATGCAAATTTAAATGAAAACTCTGAATGGCACTAGTTCACTTTATGTTTTAAAATATGTTGAGCCACTTCATGGATAGCTCAGTGCTGCTTCTCCTTCAGTGACAATATTTATTATATGCTGAAATCTATATTGTATATCTATATGATATAATCTATTTATTATATGATGAAATTATTTGTATGATAATATTAGCCAAATTAATAGATGATCTTGGTCTTGCAAATATGTACATTATCATGCAATATTGCTTTAAGTTAAAGAATAAGAAGAAAAACAAATTAATAGAAAAAAATACCATCCTAATGATCACAATATATTCGGCGTAAAGACGTAGAAAAACTACTGACAACAATTAATATAACTGTGTCTGAATTCTTTGGTCACAGTGTCTATATGCCAGCAGTCACAGCAACAACTGACCCAAAAAAACTCCTAAAGTTCATAGGCACTCCTAAATATTTTATATCAGACTTGTAAATTAATCGGATTAATTTGGCCGATTGATCTAGTACTACAGAGAAACCTCAAGTTTGTTGATACATGTTTAAATGTCGCCTAGGCCTTATCATGAAATCATGTAATACATTAAACAAAATTAAGATCACACAGCACAAAAGGCTTAGTATTTCTGATGGGGCAACCCAGGATGGCCTTGTAAAGATGCTGTCAGATACTGACACAAAGTCCTAGGCTGCTGAAATTCCAAGTTCACCTTTTATTGCCAAGACCCCAATCCCTCTTCATTGTACTGGCAGGTGACATCTTGGCTTTATCTTTATTGAGCATGACAATAAAATTTTGTTTCCTCTTATTCTTACCAGACCTGATAGTTTCCTTCACTGGGGAAAAAAAACAACAACAACAAAATGAAACAAAAACAAATAAAAAGCAAAAAACAAACTTTGAACTCACTAACAAAAACAAATCAGATACATTTACTAACTGCATAAATCACAACAAAGTGACTCACCTCAGAAGAAAACCGCAATGTTCTCCACATAGATAAAAACAACTGCGTTTAGCATTCGGGCTGGGATTCAAATTCCAGTGCATGTCTACCGTTGGCAATAAAACTTACACTTGGACATTGTTAAAATGTGCTCATGTGTTCAGTGCTTCCCCTTTCCTCATAACTGACTTGCCAAGTCTTTTTCTTTGGGGAATCAAGCAGCTCTTACATGCATTGGGGAAAAATTTCCTGTGCCGCAAGTTTTTTTTTTTTTTTTAAGTCTAAATAGCATCAGTTGAGTTTATGGGAGACAGTGAGGCTATGTGAGGCCAGCAATATGACCAGCTGAGTGCCAGCTGTCCTCAGGAGCTCCAGTCCTTGAAAGTCAGGATTCCCTGGAGCAGGGCTGCCCATGGTGTATTAGATTATGATGGCTACATCCTAGCAGAACTCCTTATTTAATCCTTCTCTTCCTTTCCAGACCCTAACTTATTTTTTTCATTCTCATTTCACATGAGCAAGCTGCATGAATCTAGTTTCAAATGAAAACAACATTAAAAAAATAGAACCACGGTGGTGTATTGGGAAGATTTCCAGAAGGCTCTAAACTGAAGATTTTTACATCCCTCTGAACTTCATTCCCTCAACTACAGAATGAGTAGAGGGAGGATTAGATTACAGCTCTCTCTCTCTTCTTTCTTTCTAAGGAGGGTATATACTGGCAACGTATTTTGGTATTTAAGTTGTTCTTCCTTTTTTTTTTTTTTTTTTTTAGAAAAGATGCCTCAGTGAGTTTTTGAGTTAATAAGCATTGGAAGCAGTAAATGTTTCCTTTTGTTAGTTGTTACCAGCAATTCATACTTCAAAGTTACCAGGGACACTGCAAATTCAACTGAGAAAAGGACATATGGGAGAGGAAGTTCATCATTTATCTAAGAATCAATAGCTCACACCTTGACGTTTACTCCTCCAGAAAGTAAGACAACAAAACACTGGCCCATCTCTTCCATGAATTCAGAAAGACCATGAGGGCAGGTGTCATGTAACTTATACTCCCCTCTATGTCCTGAACGTGTTATATATTGCCTGAACATATTTCTAAAAGGAATGAACGAATCTATCGGTTTATCGACAGCCTGTAACATCATCTAAAGAGAAGTGTAAGTTGGACAACAGAAAGAGGTAAGATACATTTTTTTTTCACAGTTCCTACAGGATTTCCCATATAGCTTATGGGAAAATTGAATGATCTGCTTTTTTTGTCTGAAACAAAGGCAGTTCACAGAAGGGAAAGTTGAATGGCTAAGATCTTACTTAAGAGATGCTCACACTCTGGTTGTTAATAACATATACATAAATTAAAGCAAAGATGAAATTTTATTGTGTACCCATCAGGACGAGAAAAAGTTGGAAGGGAGGATAATACTGATTGGTGAAGAGGATGTACGGCCATGAGACTCCTCATACACTAAGTGTACGTTGGTGAGCCATTCAGAAAAGCAACTTGCCAGTATTTATGTCCCCTGACCCTGCAGTCCCATGTGTCCCCCAAGAAATTCTCACACAGGCCCATTAAAGGGCACATACCATTCACCACTGTGTTGTTTGTTGAGGTGGTGAGCGGAAGGCAATCTAGAAGTCCAACTGTAAAAGAAAATGAGGCGAGAATTTGCGCAACAGATAGGATTAACAAATGGCATAAATATACAACATAGATAGAGACTCAGAACCGTTTGTGAGTGAAAACAGGAAGAAATTGAAAGAGATCTACAGCAAAATTTCATATAAGTAAGTTAAAATGCATAAACACGCAACCAATGCAATATGAGTACATAGGAATCCAAGTAAATATACTGAACAACTTAGAATGTGTATGTACCAGAGAGAAAGAAGTGCGAGTATTAGTAACAGAGGGAAAATATAATTATAACAAGTGGGGATTTTTCAGAGACCAATAATGGAAGTGTGCCAGGAACTGATGAGAATTTCTGCCCCTGAAGTCCAAAAGAAGGAAATGCATTTTTAAAAAATAAAAAAAAAAATAAAGCAGAGATAAACTAGACTGTCGTTTTACTCTTCCCCCAACAAAATGGCATCTCTGAGCAATTATTAAATTTAAACAACATTGACTTAAATGAGCCTCAGTTCAAGGGCATCAGATTTCCCTCGACCTAAGGGAAAGAATCCAGCAGATGTGTCAATGGTCTTGAAAACATATAAAGCAAAAATCCTTACATCAGGCAGGATAATGTTAGGTGCTGTAACTAAATTTCAATGACTCAAAACAACATAATTTTGGTTTTTGCTCATGGAATAGTCCAGTAATAGTGTAACTAACTGATAGGTGGGCTCTGTGCCACAGCTGAAAGGTGCTGTGCCATCTCCCAAACAAGGTCCCTCAAGAGCTTTTCTGTATTCCATCATTTGGAAGGGAGAAGGAGATGGAGGAAAATGTATAGGTTTCTACTGGCCAGATCCATTCCTATCCTGTTGGCTAGAACTCAGTCAGAGGGCAAACTACAGGGGCGCCTGGGGAATGGAGTCCAGCTGTGTGCTCAGAAAAAGGAGAAAACACAGATTTTAATCAGCAGCTAGCAGCCTCTACTGCAATCCTGTTACAATGACATTATCAGTTAGACATGGGAGACACCAGGGCCACTTGCATGTATGTTTGAACCAATGAACACCACTTAGTTGTTTTTCAAAATTCAAGAAAGATAAAGGAGAAAATGGAGGTAAAGAGGAGAAAGCTACACCTATGAGCTTAGTTTCAGCTATGAGGTTGAGCATTTATAAAGGAAAAAGTCATAAAAAAATTATAAGGTCAACTGTTTTATCAACAGTAGAACACTCAAAATCAAATAAAACTACAAACTGGCATCTATTTTATATTATATTATATTTTATTATATTTTATTTTATTTTATTTCATTTTATTTTGAGACAGAGTCTCATTCCTTCACCCAGGCTGGAGTGAAGTGGCCTGATTCAGCTCACTGCAACCTCTGCCTCCTGGGTTCAAGCGATTCTCCTGCCTCAGCCTCCCAAGTAGCTGGGATTGCAGGCGTGCACTACCACATCCAGCTAATCTGTTTTTGTTTTCATCAGCAGCTTGGTAAGAAAGGGGCTACAGTTTTTCTGTAAAGCAATATGGTAATATGTATATAAAAATCTCTGAAAACTTCATAGCAATTGCACTTCCAGGACACATAAGCAGAGGGTCTTGGTGTCTCAGCACGTGAACTTTGGAGACTGCTACACCAAGTTTAAGTGTATGTACTTACCTGTCAGCCCTAAGTTTTTTCTATAAAATAACGGTAGTAAAAATATGTACCTCCCAGGTTAGGAGGTTAAATACGATAATGCACAAAAAGCCTTTATTGACTATAATAGTTGGCACATAAGAAAGACTCTCTAATACTATTGAGGAAATAATCATGTCTGTGTGCAGTTTGCACTCCAAGAATACAGAGCAAAGATCTGTTATTAATTGCTACATTTTGGGGGACATTTCCCAGTGTCCTAAAATAGGAAATTGGCTAAATAAATAATAACATATCAATATGTATCCCTGAGAAGATATAGAAAATAATTTACTAACATGGAAAAATGTTGATTGTGTGTTAAGTTTTAAAAATGATTATGAAATGGCCCACTGAGGGTGATCCGCATTTACAAGTATGTGTGAATTTGTAAATAAAACACAGACTAGAAGAATATACCCTAAAAATATTTGATAACAGATTTTCTTAAATGGGGGTGTGGACAAGTGACAGTTACTCCTTTTTTTCTCCTTTTGTAGACCAGTGCTTTCCAGTTTTTCACCAATAAACATATATTACTTTTAAAAAATCGAATTTTTAAATTTCAAGACATACTTACATGTTAGTACGCTTTTTCTTCCCTTCTTATAAAAAGCCTTCAAATATACAGAAAATTAGAGAAAACAGTATAAGGACTACCCTTTTTTCATCACCTAGATTTACAATTTTTTTACATTTTGCCATTTGTTTCATCTTTTTTCTTGTAGCATTTTAAAATAAATTCTAATCATGAAATTTCGTACCTATAAACTTCCACAGAATTTCTAAAAATAAGAGTACTTCCTTACTTAAGTGTAGCTAACAATATTTTATGTTATTAAGAAATAACTACTTGTAAGTATGAACTCTTCTATTCTTAGGTAAACATAATTTTTTAAGTGATTCTATATTTAGAGACATCATGAGGCAGGAGTCAGGAAACCTGGCTTTTGGACTAGGCTGTGTGTAGACGTGTTACACATCTATGAAGTCTGTGAGGTCCCCACTTCTCATTTGTAAAATGAAAGGATTGAGTTAAATGACACTTTCCAGTTTTAACAATCATATTTTCTTTGGGGGCAAAGAAAGAAACAAGTAAATTTTCAAAATTAAAGAAAATTTAGGGGGTGGAGGGTGGGAGGAGAGAGAGGAGCAGAAAAAAAAAATATTGGGTACTAGGCTTAGTACCTGGGTGACAAAATAATGTGTACAACAAACTCCCATGACACGAATTTACCTATGTAACAAACCTGAACATGTATCCCTGGACCTAAAATAAAAGTTAAGAAAAATACAATTTTTTTAAAAAAATAAATTTTAGGGTGACAACACCACCAATGAACTAATAGGAGCTATTACATTAAGGAAAACTTTAAATTCGAGAATCTGAGAAAGGAGATATTAAAAGATTTTTCTAATTTGTCCAATAAATAAACACACGTGACCTTTCGTTTCACTAACGTAACTCTTGAACAACCATCTATCTCCCAGGGATGCGTTTCTGTATTTTAACTTTTCCCAGTCTTTGCCTAGCCCCTTGACTGTTTGATTCTTGTAATTATTTTGTCCTGTCACAGGGCAGTCTGGGTAGACCTTTGGCAAGAACCTATCCAGGGAGCCTTCTGACACCCGGTTTAATACAAAGCAGTGCTTGGCCAGGGCCCCATCCCTGCATTTACATCACAAAGCTGAGTGGTCTTCTGCACCACTTTTCTCAATAGCAGACGACCTTGGAAAATGTCAGATTCAGTTCCAGCTTGAGGCACCACTGTCTGGGAGCCTGGCTGTTATACACCCACTGGTAGGGCACTGATTCCAATTCTTCAGTTATCCTACACCCAAAATAGAACTAAGTCTCTCCCTGCAGGCAGTATGACAAAAATGTATTGTTTTAGACTTAATCCATATGTTTGATTCATTCTTTACCAAAATAAACCTGCAACACTAGCTTGAGTACTAGCAAGAATAAGCTTGCACTAGACACATGCTGTCTCTGTCCACATGCACGCTCTCCATCAGCTCAGATGAAATTTGCTTCCAGGCTCTCTAATTATGGAACAACCTTGGTAAGAGTCTGGCAACCCGGATTCTCATTTCTTCTCTGCTATAAACTGCTATATGGGCAAGTTCCTGAGCTTCCCAGGGTCTCAATTTGACAGTTTGTAAAATGGAACGCCTATACCTAATTATTTCTTTTTCTTTTTTCTTTTTTTTCCTTTTTTTTTTGAGATGGAGTCTTGCTCTCTCACCAAGGCTGGAGTGAAATGGCATGATCTTGGCTCACTGCAACGTCTGCCTCCCAGGTTCAAGTTATCCTCTTGCCTCAGCCTCCCAAACAGCTGGGGTTACAGGCACCTGCCACCATGCCTGGTTAATTTTTGTATTCTTTAGTAAAGACGTTTCACCATGTTGGTCAGGTTGGTCTCGAACTCCTGACCTCATATGATCCGCCTGCCTTGGCCTCCCAAAGTGCTGGGATTACAGGCATGAATCACCAGGTTAATTATTTCTGGCTAATTATTTCATTTTTTTAAAAAAAGTACGTTCTATTTTAGATTGAGGGGGTACATGTGCACATTTGTTAAATGGACGTATTGTGTGATGTTGAAATTTGGGTTTCTAATGATCCCACTGCCCAAGTAGCAAACATAGTACCCAATAGGTACTATATTTTTTCAACCCTTGCCCTCATCTCTCCCTCCCCCTTTCAGGAATCTGCGCCTATTGCTCTGATCTTTGTGTCTGCGTATTCCCAATATTTAGCTCCCACTTATTTATAAATGAGAACATGCAGTATTTGTTTTTTTGTTTCTGCATAAATTCGTTGAGGAAAACAGCCTCAAGCTGCATCCATGTTGCTGCAAAGGATACGATTTTTTTCTTTTTTTTTTTTGTCTGTATAGTATTCCATGGTGTATGTGTACCACTTTATCTAATTCGCCTTGTTGATTTCTTTGCTACTGTGAATAGTGCCACATTAAACATATGAGTGCAGGTGTATTTTTGGCAGAATTATTCTTTTCTTTTGGGTTTATATCCAGTAATGGGATGAGTGGGTTGAATGGTAATTCTATTTTTAGTTATTTGAGAAACCTCCAGACTGCTTTCTGTAGTGGCTGAACTAATTTGCATTCCCCCAGGGGTGTATAAGCATTTCCTTTTCTCCACAACGTTGCCAACATCTGTTTTTTTTCTTTTTTAACTTTTTATTAAGTAGCCTTTCTGACTGATGTGATATGGTATCTCATTGTGGTTTTGATTTGCATCTCCCTGATGATGAGTAATGTCAAGCATTTTTTCATGTTTGCTGGCCATTTGTATGTCTTCTTTTGAGAAGTATCTGTTCGTGTCATTTGCCCGCTTTTTAATGGGATAGCTTGTTTTGGATCTAATTATTATTATTATTATTTTTGAGACGGAGTCTCGCTCTGTCGCCCAGGCTGGAGTGCAGTGGCCGGATCTCAGCTCACTGCAAGTTCCACCTCCCGGGTTTACGCCATTCTCCTGCCTCAGCCTCCGGAGTAGCTGGGACTACAGGTGCCCGCCACCTCGCCTGGCTAGTTTTTTGTACTTTTTAGTAGAGACGGGGTTTCACCGTGTTAGCCAGGATGGTCTCGATCTGCTGACCTTGTGATCCGCCCGTCTCGGCCTCCCTGGATCTAATTATTTTTAAAATGCCTTTAAGACACACAGTATAGTGTTTCTAAGTGAATTTTTTTTCCTTTCCTGGGAAAAATGGTATTCCATATTCATTCATAAATATTTCATTTAAATATCCATTTTAAAAGAATATATGAAGAATATTCATTCACCAAATTTCCCACCCTAGAGGCAACTACTTGATGAGTTCCTTATATTTCCAAATATAGTCTATCAAATTGTAATTCCATATATCCTGAAATCTTATCTCAAAATCTTTAATTTGATTTCTAAGAATTTATCCTACTGATAGACCTAAACTTGCTTGTGAATATACATAGTAAAGGCACTTGTTGCAGTGTGGTTAATAATAGCAATGAATGGAGTAATCTGACCCTTCATTAAGTGTATCATGATGTGTTCATACTAAGGCCACTAAAAAGAAAGAGGTAGCTTTATAGCTACCCAATTTATACCTGACCCAGTTAGGAGTCTTTATGTTGTAAGTAACAGAAAATCCATTACAAACTGATTTAAATATTGAAGGAGATGTATTGAGTTACATAAATGGGAAGTTCTCAAGGACTTCGTTTCTTGTCATCTCTCTGCTGTGCTGTCAAGGATGATAGCTTCATCCCCAGACTGGTTCTCTCATGGTTGTAAGAGACTAATCAACTGTAATTAGGGCTACGTGTTTCTTGCTCCATTCCAATGGAGGAGAGAGTGATTCTTCCTCAGAATTCCAAGCAAAGACCCTGAAGACCACCTTGATTGTATAAGCCTAGATCCCATGCCAGGAAAATGGAAAGCATTGATTGGCTTTGGCCAGTTGGTCCAGGATGATGCGCTTCCTGGAAACTTTGCAGGGGAGCACAGACACGGAAATGAAAACCTGAGTATAGTAGGTCTTTGAAAAACGCTGTTTCCTTATAACTTGGATGAGAAAAAAATCAATTCCTCGGCCACTATCTGTGAGGAGTTCACGTGTTCTCCCCACATCTGCATTGGATTTCTCCCCTGGTACTCCAGTTTCCTCCCACATCCCAAAGATGTGCAGCTTGATTCTGCGTGTCTGCATGGTTCCAGTGTGAGTGAGTGACAGTGTGTATGTGAGTGTGCCCTGCGAAGGAATGGCCTCCTGGCCAGGGCTGGTTCCTGCCTTGCACCCAGGCTCTGGCTGTCCGTGACCTTGAGCTGAAGAAGAGGTTTCGAAAATGAATGAATGTAAATGATTATAAAATAAACATTTGTAAAGTACACAATAATCATACAAATGCACACAATAAATGGTGTGGTCTCAAAGCACTCAGCAAACCTGCCAGGTTTGTGATTGGTTTTGAACTGTGTGGTAGCAGAACGTGCTCCTTAAAATTTTCACTTTGCAAGCATTTATTCCTTGATTCAACTCACCACCACCACAATCGCCATCACTCACTGATTCACCAAAATCGAGTAATTATTACTTGTTTTTATTAATCATTTTTAAATATACGGCTAGCTCCCATTTATTTCAATGTTTAACATTAGAAGTGTTTGGGGTCTTTATTTAGAAGTTTGGTGATGTTTTTGTGACCAGAAATATGCTGTAGGAGCTAAACTCTTGTTTATATCAATCACCCTGTGGTAAAATTGGTTTTGCTATATGTTATTTTGCTTAAAGTTGCAGTTTCTAATAACCTATGAACCATGTTAAGTGAGCACGTACTGTATTTCAGGGAAGGAGAAGGAGAGAATGGACATCGGTAAGGCAACCATCAACTGTCCATCATAGCATGGGACTATGAAATTACTTCTAAGATACTTTCTTAAATGCAAAAGGCAAGATATAGGAGTCTGAGCAAAATATGCTACCATGCATGTACAAAAGCATACTTATTGATATAGTTTGGATGATTGTTCCCTCCAAATTTCATGTGCAGATATGATCCAGAATGTTGGCAGTGAGGCTTGGTGGGAGGTTTGAGTCATGGGAGTGAATTCCTCATGAATGGCTTGGTGCTTTCCCTGCGGTAATGAGTGAGTTCTGGCTCTTTAGTTCATGTGACATCTGGTTGTTTTTAAAAAACATGTCTGGCACCTTCCGCCTCCCCATTGTTCCCTCTCTCTTCCCCTTCTGCTGTGAGTGGAAGCTTCCTGAGGCTTCACCGGAAGCAGATGCTGGCACCATGTTTCTTGTACAGCCTGCAGAACCATGAGACAAATAAACCTCCTTTCTTTGTAAACTACCAAGCTTCAAGAATTCTTTTATAGCAGCACAAATGGACTAACACACTTACATATGTGTAAAGTGTTTCTAACGATAATTCTAACCGCACACACATTCATTCTTATGCATATACATGAAAGTACCCATGGGGAGAAAAATAATGTAATTTTAAAAACCAAAGTTCTGGCTGGGCACAGTGGCTCCTGCCTGTAATCCCAGCATTTTGGAAGGCCAAGGCAGGAGGATCACTTGAGTCCAGGAGTTTGAGATAAGCTAGGGAAACATAGTAGACTCATCTCTTAACAAATTTTAAAATTAGCTGGGTATGGCGGCCGTGTGCCTGTAGTCCCAGCTACCAGAAAGGGTGTGGTGGCAAGATGGCTTGAGCCTAGGAGTCTGAGGTTACAGTGAGCCCTGATCACACCATTACACTCCAACCTGCGTGACAGAGGGAGCTCCTGTCTCAAATAAAAGACAAAAAAAATTTTATAAGATTCTATCATGTGGTTGAATATTTTCAGATAGTCACTTGGAACGGAGGGTGCTAAAATAGCATTGTCAATGCATCAGCAGCCCCTCCACTGATTTTGTCTTTCCACTCTGAATGACACTGTTCTTCAGAATTCTCAGGAAATGAAGAGTATTCAGTAGAAGAAAACAAACTAACTCATCATGCAAATGATATGGTAATAAATAATACATATGTATTTCCACAAATCAATATACAAACATCACTCCTCCTGAAAGAGTTTTTAAACAATACCCACGAGCTAATCGCTGGGAACTCCACAGGTCACATGAATCCGGAGATATTTCTTTTCAAACTGAGTTTCAGAAATACTCAGAACTTCTCAATCAGTTGCTCACTCCAAACTGCAAGGAATCCTGACAAGTTCTGATAGTTTCCCAAATGCTTGCTACTTAGTGGGAGTTATATATCCATGAATTGGTATAAAAATGAGTTTTAGTAAACTGAAGAAGAATTGGAAAAACATCTGCTTTGTAGAGGTACCCCCTTCCTGGGGAAAAATTAGAGGACTTTACATAGTCAGCCTACAGAGCTAAAGAGCAAGAAGCCAGTAATGATTTCAAAAACCCACTGCAAAATGCCAGTACTATTTTTGCAAAAATAAAATCGAAATATAGATATATGTGTGCCTGTGTGTATACAGTGCTAGATGCAAAAACTAATTTTTACAATAGATTATAGGATATTAAATGTTTTCATAAGTGGAAATAGATCAACAAAGAGAACTGGAGCTGAAAAATGTGGAGTGGTCAAAACATATGATTTTCTTTGACATGTAAGAGGGAAGACTTTGTTTGGAAATATTGTCACTAAGTATTCATTCATTCATTCAACAAGATTCTAATTTAATGTCTGTTATGTGCAAGGTACAGTGCTGAGAATTCTGATGAAGCAGATACATTAACCACATGGATACCAAAAGAAAAAAGAACATATTTGGAAAGTGGGTTATTATTCAATGTGGGCCTGACAAGAAGGAAAGTTATAAACATTCATGAACGCCAATCACTTATTAGAGGAGAAATATTACAGTGGGGTAACTATTGCTCATTTAGTATTTTTCACTGGGAAAAAATATGTGGATGGGGTAAAATGGTATAGTGATAAAACATATGAGCTCTGGGTCAAAGGGCTAGCAATGTCTAGAGTGCTATTGACCAGCTGCATTAACTGGTCATTCCTTAACCTCTTTGTTCCTTGGTCTATCTAAAATAATGGAAGTAGAGTTCTTAGCATGGCTCCTAACATTTAATTAGTGCTTTCCACAAGTTAGCTATTACTATTATTAGAGTTTAGCTGAGCCTCTGTTTACTGTGTTTAGCATTATCTGTTTCTCTTCTTTATTTTATTATGCATAGAACAGGATAGACTATTAACAGGCTTACCAATAATTATTTTTTTAAGGAGATAGGAAGAAGAAAGATTACAGAGAAATTACCTATTTACGTTAAAGTTGTATTTGCATGTATTTATTCACTAGCAGCCCAGCAATTTTACCTTTTGAATATTGCTCTGGCCTCTTAATGTTGACTCTGTGGCATTTTAATGAGCTGTTTATTTGGCAAAATGGTTACTTATAACTTAACTACTCATTTGTTTGGCTCCTACTTTAATTTTGATGCTAACATGTTGGATAATTTCAATCTACTGTTTCTCTGATCTTCATGCACAACCCAAACACAGGTATAAGAGCATTCGTTTCAAAGTACAGCAACGTTCTTTTGGTGGTCTTGTTTTGTACGGGCAATGGGATGGGGAGAAAGAATGTATTCAGAAGCAACTAAATGTAAATGAGCAGTAAGTCAAAGTATTTCTTTTCTGGAAAACTGATTTAAAAATCTTTCTTTGCATTATCTTGCCTTTATGAAACTTGTAATAAAAATATCCTAGAATATCCCAAAACAACTCTTTGTAATGAGGTACAATTCAGCTTGAAAGCTAAAGGATGCAAGATCGTTCTGATGAGATGTCACGTCTAAGGCACTGATCTCCGAGAGGGATGATACGGAATCTCCAGAGTAAGTCATCAGTCCTAACAACTGAAGAGCCGAGAAGAGAACCAGGAAGAAACTGTTACACGCAGGAAATGCAGTTATTTATGACTCATTCCTGCTGCCCTGTGAGTGACTGATGTTAAATTTCCTCTAAAAGTGCCTTGAATTAGGAAGACAACTTTTCTCTGTCAGCCTGAGACTATATATTTTTAAAATGGGAGGTGACTCATGACCATTTTTAACACTGATTAAGTCCCCAGTGTGATGTGCACATATAGAAGAGTATGACTTTGAGCTTCCTGAAATGTATCTTCTGAGAAAATAGTGGGAAATGCTGTACAAAAAAGAAGGGCAGGGATTGAGAGGGAATGAGAAACCACCCCAGGCCCCCAACACACAAGCAAACTATTCACAATATATTCATTCCTTAATACTGCCATTTTTTTCTGCTATCTTTGCCTTTTAGCTTGCGGGGTAGATCTCCCAACACACACGCACACACACACACACTCACACACACACCTCCCATGAGAGAGAGAGAGAAAGAAACTGCTAGATCATCTGGATCCATTTAGGGGCTGAATTTCCTAAGTGCCAGTGAGATAAACAGACCCTATAATATAGTTGTCACCTGAACAAACCAATGTTTGATCAATGTTCCATTTGCCTGGTGGAGTGTGAACCTTGCCTGAGTGCTGAAATGACAAATATTAGTAAATTATTATCATCAGCCATCATCAGACAGTTGGTTCATTGTCCTTGTGGAGTGAATTATGAATTAGGAATCCATATATAGCTATAAACGGTACCACAGCATGACCAGATCATTGAACAATTGATTCAGCTGCTCCATGCTTTCTGAACAGATCAAATCCCTCATCCGGAACCCTTGAATCCACAGTGGCGTCTCTCCTCCAGAAGCTCTTAGCACTAATGCCGGTACCAGTAGTCTTCAATCATTTTTAACGATTAGAATCAGTTTAAAAGTAAACATGCACCATCAACAGATATATAGTTGTTAATTTATAAATTAAAAATTGCACATTATAAAAGACACTGAACAGGAATTAGAAAAGAGTGAGCTAAGATGAAATAAATGTTTAAGGTATTTTTATTTTATTCATAAACAATGCAAAAAACCTTTTGCTCTCACCTAAAATGTTAATGTGTATACTTTCTTCCTGGATATTTCTTATCAACATTCAAGATCTTGGTTTTATTTGAAAATACTTGGTTTTATTGTCTGTTAAAAACTTAAAAAGTTGCTTTACAAAGATGTGTCAGTCTGAATGGGAGAGGCATATCGTATCGTTGGTTACACTTACCAAAGAATTATGTTGGCCGGGCGTGGAGGTTCACGCCTGTAAACCCAGCACTTTGGGAGGCTGAGCGGGGTGGATCATGAAGTCAGGGGATCGAGACTATCCTGGCTAACATGGTGAAACCCCGTCTCTACTAAAAATACAAAAAAAAAAAAAAA
>NC_037681.1:87066200-87129511 GCF_003255815.1 Theropithecus gelada
TAAAAAAAAAAAAAAAAAAAAGTTTATATTTAATTTTCAGTCTCATTCTACTATTATCAAATAGTGTTTGTTGAAATGTGGCAGGTGAATTTTCACGTTCCCTGTTAGAAATGAATCAGAAGGTGTGATGTGTTAATATTTTTAATGCACCGATTCAAAACTCACTGAAAACTCACTGAAATTCTTTATTTTGAGGAATTTTGAAAGGGTTAGAAGATTTTACTTTCCAAGTTCTTAAACAATAGAGTTACAAGGAGCTTTATAGGGAACATATACGATTTTCAGAAATAAAAATTACATAAAGTTGTAAATATTTTAAGCAGCAATTTTCAAAAAGTTCTCCTTAGAGTACGAAGTTTGTTTCCAGAGGCAGTTTCTTCTTCCTTAATGTTAAAAGCGTCATTAGCTTAAGGAAAGGCTCAGAGTGAAAGTAAATACATATTTCAAGTAACCTTTCCGATCCCTGTGCTTCCCGCCCCCCCACCCCCCACCCACCATTTTTTTTTTTTTTTTGCTAACATCTGATCTGATCTGGCTATCTCATCACTGCTTTTTCTGCTGTAAAAAAACTTTTCTCAAAATGAAGAGTTTGTCCAAGGAGCAGAAGGCCAGGTCAGCCATGTGGTTTTTGCTCATTTGTGTGTGCATTACTCATACAATACTGTCTTCAGATTCTGTTTTCTTGATGAACTCTTTTGGAGCCACTTGTTCATTTTGTGAGAATTCATTTAAATCATTACTGTCAGCATAATTGCCTAGGTGTAAACTGCAACATGTCTATACACTAAGTGAACAACTAGGGATGCTGTGGATGATCCAGAGGGTTTTGGAATTTCCATTCTTTCTTGGGATGCTTACTTACCACATGAAATTATGGTAATAAATGAATGAGACTACCCATTTCAGTCCATATGTTAAATACTTCAGCACTTAACTTGTTTCTTATTTTATTAGAAATACTTAAACAGGGTTTTATACTTTTTTCCTACACCTGCCATATTGGATCCCCTTACACAGCCCACTTGGGGGACTCCTGGTCTACCTAACTTCTTTGACCTCAGGGCTGTGCACATGCTATTCTCTACCTGGACCATTCTGCTTTCCCTCCCTCCTTAGCTAGCAACTGCTACTTATCCTTCAGGTTTCATCTGTAATATTGCTTTCTCATGTAGACATTCCCAGGTGTTCTCTGTCCTCTCAGTTTAGGTGAGGTCTCTCTGTCACAAGCTCTTACTGAACCCTACTGCTTCCTCTCAGAGGCCTTCATCGCACATAGTAACAGATTTACCTGTGTGGTTGAGAATGGGCTCTCTACTCTCTAGAAAATGTAAGCTCCAAGTCCATAAGAATAGAGACCATATCCATTTTCCATTGCATGCTCAGCGCTTAGCATTGCACTTCACAAATGGCATCCAATGGATATTTGCAGAATAAACGAATGAATGATTGATACACTATGAATTTGGGACTTACTCATATATGAGACATCATAGATCACACAGTTATGCCCCCTTATGTAATTGATAGGAAACCTATAACATAAAGGTCTATGTGGCACACCCCAGTCACACTGTTAGTTGATAACAGTAGTAGGAAGGAAACTTCAGGCTCTTGGTCCCCAGGCCCAGCACTTTTTGTATGCATTTCAGAAGATGTTAAAGAAAAGCTAACGTTGGAAACTGCCTCCTTATTTAGATAATCAGACATCCTGAGACCAAAAACCCTCTTGAAATAGCATATAAAATAAATTTATGAAAATGAATACTTCAAATCAATAAAAAATATGTAGTCATGATTGTGTTAAAAAAAAAACAGTAAAACAAAGAACCTAGTAGAAAAGCTTTACAAAAACCATGAATTGCCAATTCTTGAAAAAAGAAAAAGAAATGACCAATTAATATATGAACAATATATAATTTAAGGAAAGTATAATACAAACTGAAAAGATGTTCTTTGTCCCCGCACAGCCTAAAAATTTAGAAAATTTAGAAAAATTGGTTATATCCAATGTTGGCAAGAATGTGAGAAAATGAATACTCTTTTAAATTCTTTGTGAGAGCCTGAATTGGTATAATCCTTTGAAGTCAATTTAGCAATATTTATCAATATTTTAAATGTGCTTGTCTGATGACTTAGCATTCTTAGGAATTAAATATACTGCTGAACAAACAGGTGAATAATAATATATTACCAGTTGTTCCAGTAGTATTGTTCACTATAGTGAAAATTGGAATACAACCTAAATATTCACCAGTAGGAAAATCATGAAATAAGTCACTGTTCAACCAAAATATGGAAAAGTATGTAGCCACTGAAAGAATTCACTAGATCTGCATGTACTGATGTGGAAAGCTCAGTTATATCACCAATTTTCTAAAATGTATAATAAGATCTCATTTGTGCTTCATTTAGTTTTTTGTGTTTTTTTTGGTTTTTTTTTATTATTATACTTTAAGTTCTAGGGTACATGTGCATAACGTGCAGGTTTGTTACATATGTATACTTGTGCCATGTTGGTGTGCTGCACCCATTAACTCGTCAGCACCCATCTCATTTAGTTTTAAATAAGTGTTAAGTTTTTCATAATGGCTACATCTGGGAGGGAAGTAATATGGGGGCATATAATAGCGGGGACCTTCACTTTTTACTATACGTGCTTCAGGGATTTTTCCTTTCCTTTTTTTTTTTTTGAGATGGACTCTTGCTCTGTTGCCAGGGTGGAGTATAGTGGTGAGGTCTCAGCTCACAGCAACCTCCGCCTCTTGGGTTCAAGCAATTCTCCTGCCTCAGCCTCCCCAGTAGCTGGGACTACAAGCACGTGCCACCATGCCCAGCTAATTTTTGTATTTTTAATGGAGACAGGGTTTCACCATGCTGGCCAGAATGGTCTCGATCTCCTGACCTCGCCATCTGCCTGCCTTGGCCTCCCAAAGTGCTGGGATTATAGGCGTGAGCCACTGCTCCCAGCCTGCATTTTTTGTAAACATGTATTTCTCTTGCAATGTAGTTTTCTGCCAACTTATTAGCTGATGTTGTTTAGAGTCAACCGATGGGGAAAGAGCTTTCTCACTCCCTGCCGCTGGTACTTAGCCCTTATGGACTAAGATATCCATACCTGTGCTGAGAGGTGCTGTGGGAAACTGGCTAACTTTCTGTACTTTCCCACAAACACACCAAGATAGCCAACTGGAGAGATGGCAGAGAATGTTTCCTATACACACCAGCTCCTAAGACTTATACACCTTCTCACAACTAGGTCTGGACAGAACTATGCACACACACTGTAGACACCAGCAGTCTCCCTGCACTGTCATACTCAGACCAGTGCCTTTTTCCCAACAAAAGTTGTAGGAACTACATAGCGCATCCAACACAACTTTTCAGCATCCCTTTCCATCCAGTGAGTAGGGCAAATCAAATCAAGAGGAATACATATCAGGGGTTTCTCGAGAAGCAATCATTAAATGAATGTGCCAGAGTCCTTAGTGATGTCAAATTTATTACAATAAGATGGTGTTCCTTAAGACGTTGGCCCTTCTTCTCCTCTTCTCCCAGCAAACTCATCCTACGCATCAATATCCATCTGTATATCCACCAGCTTTAAAACTTCCCTGACCAGCCCAGCTTAAAGTAAGCTCACCTCATTTAACCCAGTCATTCATGCTTACTCTGTTAAACTGACAAGAGACTGCCCGGTGACATTCCACCTCTTGCTTTCTTCAGCTATTTAAATCTTTGCTTATTGTTTAACTTTATGTTTGTCTAATTTTCCAGAGTAGGAACCTTGTGTTAAATTGCTCTATATACAGCCTTGCCATAATGAGACATCTAATAAATACTTACAAATTCAAAAAACCACAGACTAGAAAGTCCAGAAGGGCGTGAATTCTATCTTTTTACTTTGGTGATTGATGTTTTTGTGCTTTCTTCTCTCCTTCCAGAGTTTAATGTTCACTATTTGTGAGAATAAATTCAACACCTAAATTAATAACGAATTTCAAACATATTTGATGTTAATGTATAAGCCCAAGAAGACTGAAAAACTCCATAGTAGCCAAGAAGTGCAAGTTAGCAAAGAAGAAAGAGAAAAACTGATTTCAACTATAGAATGACATTCATGTTTCACATCCAATAAAATATCATGAAAAAATGATGTGAAAACTTAAAAAGATAACTAGTCTTGTCAAATAGAAATGGGTGGGGTGTGTGTGTGTGTGTGTGTGTGTGTGTGTGTGTGTTTTAAATTTAAAAATGAAATTCAAGGATCCTTTGCTTAATGAAGCCAGTTCTTTCATCTTTTAAAATGACAGGTAAAGTAAAAGCTGAAGTTTGGGTGGAAAGGGAGATTTAAGGGCCTCCCTTCAGACGTTAATAAACACTATTCCACATTCTAAAACTATTAGACATAATTTGGCATAATTGCCGATCTTTCCTGAGCAAATGCATACAACTCAGTTGTTTTAACTACTAACCTCTTTCCACAAAGAGAATGATCACCCCAATTGGGGATCCAAGCTTTATGCTTTCAGAGAGGCATTTTGATGAAATATATTCTTGACCCTGTATATTAAAAAAGAAATTTTATTTTCTCAAACTCACCACAAGGAGTGGAACAGAGACACATATTTGTTGACACCAAAAGATATTTTCTATGATGCTTGTATAGAAGAAAATTTATATAAGGAGAATGAAGCCATTTATTTTTATTTCCTTTCAGCCAAATTCCACTTTAAGTTTGTCGAATTCAGAAATTGTATAGACCTTAAAAATATTTTACTCTGTGAACATATGTTTTCTTATGGTGATTTCCTGTCCAGCCTGTCTCATCTGTCTAATTTAAATCTTAACCCCTCAAGGCAGATACTGTGTATTTTACAGTGTTTTCTTTAAAGCAGTATTATGCTGACAAGTTCAGTAAATCCTAAACAGCAATAGATCTTCCTTTGTCATTCTTCTGCTAACTTTTAGTTTGTCTGGCTCGCTAATTTCAATGCTTGTAGATCAGTGTCCTTTAACTGAACTATTGTAGTTGCAGGAATTTTCTAAATATTGATTATTCACTTGGGATCTATTCCCTAGAATATATCAAGAGGAAAGAAGGAAGAAAAAGATCCAGGAACCGGGGAGGGAAGAAAAGGGTCATATTGATTATAGTGAAACTAAAGATAGTCTTTCTTTCTTATTTGGGTAGGACATAGCTTTTCAAAGACCACCAATGCTTGTAAACAACAGGTAGGATATTTTGCTATTCCTACTATATTTTAAAACTGTTCATTTCCTATCTTCTCACCCTATTTGTCAAAGATACATATAATAATCAGTAAGTTAAGAATTCATCACTGATGTCAATTCACAGAAATGTTTGTTGGATTTTTTTTTTCTTTTTTAAGATGGAGTCTCACTCTGACACCCAGGCTGGAGTGAAGTGGCACGATCTCGGGTCACTGCAATCTCCATCTCCCATGTTCAAGTGATTCTCCTGCCTCAGCCTCCCGAGTAGCTGGGATTACAGGCACGCATCACCACACTCAGCTATTTTTTTTTTTTTTGTATTTTTTTTTAACAGAGACCAGGATTTCACCGTGTTGGCCAGAGTGGTCTCAATCTTCTGACCTCGTGATCCACCCGACTCAGCCTCCCAAAGTGCTGGGAGGAGTATTTTTAAAGTTGTGTTACCTTTGTACACACTGAAAAGCATCACAATTAATGAGAAAAATAAATGCAATAAATCTTTCTATATTAGTAGAAAGCTCTCCCGGGTCATGCAAACTTGTTAACAGATATTTCTTCAGGATAACTTGAGAACCTTCACAGTAGACGATGCTAGTGCTGTGCTGACTGTAGTGCTTACAATGAATCACTGAATAAATTGTTACCAGCCACGGAGGCTGCCTCTCTGGATAATTAGCAATTTCAATTTAAGAAAGGTACTATAAAGTGCACTTCAGCTTCGACATCAGTAGACCAAACTCTGGGGTAAGTAGTTACATTAGACTGCTTTAAATACTATCTAGAACTTTTATTTTTAATCATATACTCTTATAAATTTCTATCTAAAACCATATTATATATAATCCTTTTGAGCATATAGTAAAAATTTGAGATCTCATAACACAGCAATGAAATTACACTATAATTTTAGTAATTTGTCAAAAGACTTAAAGATAGAATTTATTTTCTGTACATAAGTAACAGAATGTAGAAACTGTGTCTACTATTTTCATAGCTTTTCTTTTTTTTCCAGTTTTGTATGTGCACTTATCACAATAAGAGATGTAGAACATTCCATGCGGTCACTATTATATCTCTGTCTATGAATTAAGTTGATGGGTGCGTTTCACTTAGGAAATTCAGTGCTCTGAAGTTGAAATACAGGTTTTACGACCTATGTACCGATCTCTATTTTGTGGCTAAAAAGACCTTTAGAAATTCAACACTAGGCAAAAGATTCTCTGAGGCTTGAATTCTTGCAGCTTTGTGACTAAGATTTTTAAGCAAGAAACATTTACTCAAATGTTTTTGCAAGTGCATAGTTCAAAAAAGTTCTTATTACAATCAATCAATAAATTTAACATAAATTATGTTAATTATTATTTCATAACTTAAAAAATAGAAAAAAGTGCATATATACTATTTGTCCCAGATTTTGAATCAATAGAGGGAAAAAATCCTTTTCTCAGGCAAGATCAAAAATAGACCTTGAGAAAATTTGACCCAATGACTTCTCTTACTTCATTAGCCTTTCACACAATACCAGGAAGATTCTGAAATACAGATACAAAAGGAAAATATACGATCAGATCATTACAATGTATAGTCTCTGAGGTGATTATCATAAATACATAGCTGTTTAGAAAAGATATTATTATGAAAGACAAAGCAGAGATGACTTATATGTAATTAGAACCATAATATTTTAATAACATGATATTCTCCAAAAAGCTCAAAACACATTTTTAAAAATTAGCACCTCATAATAATCATTATAGAAAGGTAGGTATCCTATATGTGACCACCAGACTTTAAAAAAGAGGTAGGTTTTTATTTTTTTTTTAACAACTTTGTGTTACACTCTTAGAAATGTATTTTAAAATTAAGTGACCAGAAGACATTACTACTAGCAAAGCATTAGCAGAGAAGAGACCTCTATGAAATTACCAGTGAAACACGGAATCATTTCTTCTGTTAGTGAAAGTCATAGGCAAAAGTTCTAAAATTATACAATTACAAAAATAAATCAAGCCAGCGTGTCATTTCTGCTTTTCTACATTAATAAATTAACCATGTAACATTGTTCAAAATTATGTCAGTTACGCATATAATAATCTTTTAAATTAATGAAGTGATGAAGCAGTTTGATGACACCCATGATTTACAGGGCTGCTTTTAGCTAATGTTAAAAGCCTTTCGTTTAATAAATTGCCCCCTTGAGAAATTACCAAAAATGAATATTTTCAATGCTAAATGTTTCAAGGTTTACACTTTTTAAATATATTAACAAATGGCAAGGGAGACACATTTTTCAAAATATATCTTCTTTTACATATATTTAATTGAAATTAATTAGTATATTACTTTAAAAGGAAATGATTATACAAGATCATTTATGAGAATTTTTGTGATGCAATAAACCTGAATTTGAACAATGAAATTAATCCTATCTTTATGAAATTTTGTAGAATGAATTGAGAACCATTTCAAGCTTTTTGATTAAAGAGAAACAATTCTACAAAATCTACATTCTTAAGATACAGCTAGTGCTCTTCATCGATATTATTGCTTTAATTCTTTGTTTGCATTATTTATCAAGATTGAAATGGCATGACTAAGAAGCTTCATAATTTTTATAACGATTTGTGTTTTGTTCACCTTTATCTAAACATTTCTTTATGCATTTTTATATGTGATATTAACTCCTGTGTATTTCTGTTTTAATAATGAGCCACAACAATCAGACCTTACAGTCAAAGTACATCATTTCCATTGTCTTTCGGTTTTATGTGGCCTCTGAGACACGTCTGAATAGAGGAGAAATAATATCTTATGAAGAGATGTTATGTAAGTTCATTAGGAAAGCAAAATAGATTTCAGACAACCCAGGATATGCTTGTGTGTCACAGCAGCAAAAAAGAAATGGAGCTAAATATAACTAGCAAAGAAAGCCTGAAATTGATGTTCCCTGTGCTTATGGATTTGTTTTCATAATGTGGAGCCTGATTTTTATTCCACTTCTGAATTAGTAATGTGCCTAGTACATTGGGCCAATTTCTTTCAAAGCATTTGCAGCTCCAGCCCTGAAAACAAGAATAATTAATTTGTGCTTCTTGAGCCCAATAGATGTAATTTTAGGCAGGCAGATGTCAAGAAAATAATTTTGAGAATTCTTATAATTGATGGCAATGTAATGGAGAATTGCCTGTTGGCATTTCAAATGATTTTAAGGAATTTTAAACTTTCATCAATGAATTTTTAATGCATACTAATAATGGACTCTCGTGGGTTTGTAGCCTATGCATAGTGAAACAGAACTTTAAGCATAATATTATTTTCCTTTAAAAATGGCTTGGAGAAAGTAATAAAAGTGTTGGAAATGAAAGACTTCCCTTTTTTATAATATATAACTGCATCCAACTAGTCATGAATACAAGTATTTGTATTTGCTTGAGTCAGTCATATTTTTGAGAGTTAATAAAGAAAATTTGAAAGAATCAATGGTCTTTCAAATACACATATCCATTATATGAACATTTGCAGAAGGATCCCTGTTTACTACTGGAGCTACATTTACATTTGCATCACTTCCTGCCCCCCAATCCCACCCCCGCCAAGGAGCCTGTATACTTGCTAGAGGTCTCCATGCATTTTGAAGAAATATCACATGAGCTTCAGGATGGCAAATTGCAAAATATTACACATCTCCAAGTTTGAAATATCTGATAATGCTAGCACTGATATTGAAGTCTTTAGTGTCATGGGGACTATTTCCAAAAAGTCCTTCAAAGAGTACAAAATTATATAGCTATAGAAATTGATAAAAATTCTTGTCTGGCTCAACTAAAATCTCCAAAAATCACAAGAGAGGTGGGAGGGATATAAAGAGCTCCCAGAGAACCTGTGGTTATCAATGGAAAAGCAGCTGACCCTATTTAGAGATGAATAATTTTAAAATATAGAAGTTTAATTTCTGATGGATCAAACCACATGTTCTAATCCATACTAACTATAGGGAACATGATTTTATGTCTCTGAATCTTAGTTTTATCTGTACTTAAAGTGGAATAGAGCTACCTATTTTTAGGGAGAATTACAGCATCTTTTTCCACCCTCCTCTGTTGAACTGTAGAAACACAATGAGATAACATACGGAAGCATTTTTAACTCTTTGAAAGAATTGCATCATATAGACCTGAGATTCAAGTAACTTGATTTTTCCAATTTGTGAAAGTAGATGAGGAAGTAAGTACAGATTAAATACATATTGATAGTGTATGCACATGTTTTTACATATCTGAAATTCTTATATGGTTTTTATGACAGATTTCCTTTTTTAAGTATGTTCAATTGGGCTAATAAATTTGTATTCCCTGTGGGTGCTTCAACAAAGTGCTGAGAAGAGGAGGACAAGAAACTTTCTCCAGCAGTGGAGGACAGCTTGATTTTTTCCCCTATCATGTTCTAAATGGAAACCTCATTGGAAACTTTACATCTTAAGTTTATAGAAACAGACACACAGTGGCTGAGAAGCTTACAGAAGTATCTGCACTCTGTCCATTTTCAAGGCTGCACTTTGGAAGTTGGGCAGATCTTTTACTTTTTACAACACAGAGAACAGCAAAGCTGCTGCTGTTTTTCAAAATAGAGTGCAGTCTGCCTCACAGACACAGATCCAATAAAATGCTCTATTTATTGGCTAAGCATTAACAGCATCTCTTATTTTCCTCCTGTGACCCTCCTTGGCAGTTAGTCACACATTCCGATTAAGCAGACACCACAAAAATATCCCTCATGTATAAGGAAAAAGAAAAATCCTATTGGCCATCGACCTCTCCCTTTCAGCTTCCATGGTGTCATAACCCAGTGGCTTCCAATCTGTCACCCCTAGGCCTTGGCAATCTGGACTAAGAAGATGACAAGGCAGGCAAGGATAAGCACCAGATTCGGGGCCAGTTCCTTACCCTACCCAGAATCGTCACTTCAATGAGCAAAGCCCTCCTGATGGCCATCACCATCAGCTGAATCAGCATTTGTGAAAATGTAGTGCGTACCACAACACCGTGTTATTCAGAGCAGTGGTTATTACTTTGTTTTTATTTTATTTATTTTTGCTGTTACCTTCTATTCATAGCTGTAGTATTGCAATTCCATTTACAATAATGACATAAAATTCCCTTTAAAATAGATGCATTTATACTTTAAAGAAGATTTAGAGAAGTCTTCTATGCAACTAAAGTTATGCAACTAATAGCATGAGGAAGCAAATACATGGCAATAATCATGAAAATGATTTGTGAATAGCTGGAGATGAGACCACACTGAATTAAAGAACGCTAAAGCAATTGTGGGGAGAAAGTGACCGCTCTCCCATTCAGCTAGATTTTTATAATTATAGAATTTTATAGTAAATTTTTGATCTCTTTATGCCAGTATCAAAGTAGATATGATGTATTATTATCACCTCTTTATAGATGGGGAAACTGAGGATCAGAAGGCTCAGGCAGTTCACTAAAAGTCACACAGTTACAAATGCTGAGAGAAATATTTAGCCTTCAACATGAGACTTTCTGCTCCAAATAGAACACAGTCTTCAGTTTCCCAGGCTATTCAATGAAAAAGGTCACATGAAAGCTTAGGAGTTAAGTATTGTCTTTGTATTAAAAGCAACATTTCAGTACATTTTCCAGCCATAGATACAATAGGAAAATTCCTTTTGAGTAATATAAGATATGAACCCAACTGAACTAATTAATTCATGGTGGTGTTAGGAGGTTAAATATCCGATGGTGATAAAACATTTTATGGATGGAAAAATGCCATATTAAATATCAAAAAATACCATTACTTGTATCACTCTTCAGTATTTATATTCAATAAAATTATAGGTAAAGAAAAAATATTAGTACCTGCAGTTTTGACTCTTCTGATCAGTCGTTGGAGAGATGTTATTTAATCCTGTCTGTCACTATTGTGGGGATATCAGCATTTGTCAGTGAGGGCTGATGGATCAGGCAGTTGATAAACATTTAGAGACGTGTATATCCAGGAGATGCCACCACTTTGTTGTTTTACAGGAAAGAAGGAAAAGTATTAAACTTTGGTTTAGCCACTACATTTGTTTAAAAAGAAAAATAAAAGAGAAGTCATAACTTGTGAAAGCAGAATTTGAAGTTTCAATCGCAGATTTAGACATGAAGCTGTACTTTGAGACTACAATTTGTGACATCCTAAAATTAAAATGGTTCCTCAGAAATGTAAACACTTTGATGTGAAAGGGTATACGCTCAGCCTCAAGTCAAAGTTACACATAGTGCCGGCAAAATCTTCGATACCACTAGTCAGTCAAATACACTCAAGATCTCAGCATGGAAAGCCATGTTTTCTGATCCAAAAAAAACCAAACCAAACCAAAACAAACAAACAAAAAAAACCACACCTAAACAAAGAGATCTTTTATCCCTGCAATTTTCCAAATTAATAGCCAATTTGAAGACTCTCTAATAGGAAATTTGATTTGGCTTTTCACAAGAATACTGTTTCACAGTATAATTTATATTTTTTTCAAAAGAATAAATACCTGCTGGTTTTAACTGTGTACTTTTGCATTTTTCAAGAGAACGTTTCCTTTAGCAATATGGACAATATCAACTTGATACAAAGTAGGCATGTGATCTGAAATAACACTCTGAAGTGTAAAGAAATGTAACCTAAACTCAAAGTGAAAGGCTAGAAACCACTTACAGAGGCATAATTATTTGAACCCCCGACCTTTCATACTGAAATTAGTGAGCATTTTCATTTTCCATATGCAATCACTTACTGTCCTTTTTCTTCTATTAGTGTTTCAAGAAGCAGGGACATTTAAATGAAAAAAGAAGAGGAAGAAAGCCCTCTGTTAATTTGAAACTGAGCATCTGATCCACTAAAATTGACAAAAGTATCCTCTTGAAAACTGCCACTTTCCAGTAATACAGTCTCGCAGGAAGGAGATGTGCTGGAGAAAGGGCCAGTTAGTATGACTATTCTGGGTCTTGCTATCAGTGGAGAGTCATGTCTTTCACTACAAAGAGTTATTTTTCAGATTTTTTGAACAAGGGCTTTCTTATAGATAAAACTACACAGAAAACTCATTTGTAAATGTCCCTGTCTGAACACTTTTCCACTCACTTCAGTGTTATGAGTAGGAGTCCTTCAAAAACCTCAGATGATGAATTGTTTTATGACATGCAAACAGCTCAAAACCTGTTAGCTTTGAGAAGCTCACCACTAGCAACTTGCCTGTTGCCAAGTGTCTTGATTCTGATTGGTCAAGGAGAGGGCAAAAGGATTAAAATCTGCCTAAGCCAAGTGAGTATGCTTCACATATTTAAGGTCCACTTGACTCAAGGAGGGGAAACTGACGCGGCCATCAGGCCATAGACTTTACCAGCCCCACCCTGAGTTCCCATAATGAGTCATAGCCCAACTTCTTACAACTGCAGAGGGAGTCCGCTTCTTCCCTTTCTCAAAGTAGCTGGAAAACTCCTCAAAGTGATGACCTCTCACAAAGTAAGAGTTAGACAGTCATTAGCGGCTCAGTCGCCAAGCCTATCGGTGCGAACTGAAGGGGAATCATTCTGTTGAAGTAAAACATGATTTTGGCCTGGACATGAGAGTAAAGCAAAGGCATGACACCCGGCACGGGGAGTGCCCAGATGGCAGAGGCCAGGGAGTCTCCGAACAAAAGGGAAAGAAGAAATAAAACAATTTTCTGCTCCATTTTATCTCGATTCTTTGACATCCAGACCAAACCTGATTACGCAGGCTTGTGTTAGGACTGGGCAGACCTGAACATGTCTGTAATTCAGGTTGAATGAGCTTTCCTGAAGTTCACATGCATACCTCAGGTTTTCCTACCACTTTCCCCCCTGGCCTGCCACGCTCAAGACCACCAGCCCCCTCTTTCTACCCTGCTGTGGATTCTCAGAATGCTTTAAAGAAGGTGATAGTTGAAATTTGGAAGAGCTTACTTAATATTGGTGATGGTAAAGAAAAAAAGAAAGAAAGAAAGAAAAAGAAAACAAAACAGAACTCATTTTTGCACCAGCAGCTCCTTTCCCCAGTATAGCCAAATAATGACAGTTTAATTCAAACCATTCATTGAGAAATTCCTATACAAAGGCCCCTAAAGGAAAGAGCAGACAGCGAAAAAGCATCAAGATGTGAGAAAAGGAGAATAAAGCTTTTGAATCTTTCAACTCTGCCAGGATACCCTTAAATAGAAGTGTTGTGGGGGAAACCAATCTTAGAATTAAGTGATTTGCATAAGATTAATCTGGAAGGAAGGGAGGGGAACCAAACCTTACCAACATTCACGGAACTTTAAAAAAGTTGTTCTTAACCAGGAGTAAATAGCATAATCATATACGTGGGGATTCATGCTGAAACTTCTGAATCAGACACCCTGGGGCTGGGAACTAGTCAGCCAGGATGTCTTCTGGATCACACACCCTGGGGAATGTGGACTTTAACATTTCTTCTGAGTAATTTTGGCCTCCAACCTGAGTAAGGATAGTTCTAGACCTATAGTTCTCAAACCTAGATGAGTAATTATAAGAATTACCTAGTAGCTCAAATAACGTGGATTTTTGGTATCTATTCTACCTTGAGTTGGGACCTTTGGAAGTGGGACCCCAGATACAAATCTGATTATCTGCCATATTTTGGAACCGCAACTTAATATCACACCCCCAAACAAGTCCCAACATTGGCCATAGAGCCAGTTGAATAGGTCCAGATAGGGCCCTGAAATCTGCACTTTAATAAGCATCTGTTGTGAGTATTTTGAAGACTTTACTATGTGAACGCTGAAGAGATGGATCCAGGGTTGCAAACCTGAACCTTTATTTGAAGCCTTTGTCCCTCTCATCCAATCATTTATTTACATATTCCAAACACAAAAGTTTACCAAGCATCACCTATGTGCCAGGAACTGTTTCAGAACATAAGGAGTTCACAATCTACTGACAGAAATAAACACACAAATAATTATACACATGGGAGAAAGTAAAGATACAAAATTATGCAAAAGAAAAAGTGAGGTGTAAACACAAAGGGGACAGTAACTCAGCCTGGAGGAGCTGGTGAAAGCTTTACAGAAGACAGGATAACTTTAAAGTAAGATAGGATTCTAGGCAAAGGAAACAGTGTGTAAAATAACTGCAGTGTTTCGCAAAGTGTGGCCCTCAGACTACCTCTATCAGAATACTCAGGGGCCTGTGACTCAGCTCACCCCAGAACAACACACTCAGAATTCCTTGGAGTCAGACATAGGAATATGAGTTTCTATTGTGCTTCCCTGGTGATTCTGAAAAATACTGGCTTGTAAAAACTATACACAGAGACTCTTGAAAGAGCCAGGTTTATCTGGGGAAAATATAAGCACATGATGTTAAAGCAGGGTCTATACATATATATATATATATAAAAATATATATATATATTTTTTTAATTACAGGGTCTATTTTCTTAAGGCATTAAAAATCAAGTGAGACTCCAGTTTGTGGCTAAGATGGAGAAACAACAACCAGATGTATCCTCCACCTAAAACAACAAAAGCACAGGGAAAAAAAATGAAACAACAGTTTTCAAAGCACTGAATATAGAGCAGTGAAGGAGGATGGTCCCCAGATGAGAAGAAAAAATGAGATGGGCCCTGTGACTGGGTTGCAAAGAGAAGGAATGCAGGCAGAGCACGTAAGACTCCTTGAGTTGAAGAGATGGAGCTGAGAATCCAGGAATACCAAGGCAGCCAGAGTCCACAGGATCACAGGACAGAGTACTGGAGAGAGGAGTATAAGACAGGCGCCCACATTACAGAGAATAAGGGAAAATTCTGTACGTCTTTATGCCAACAAATTCAACAACTTGATTAAACAGGCAATTTATTTGAAAGATTAAATAGGCAGTTCTTTGAAGGACAAAATGACCAAAGCTTACTCAAGAAGAAATATATCATCTGAATATTTGCATATCTGTTAAATAAACTGATATCTATTAAAAACCTTCCCACCAAAAAACAAGCAAAAAATAAACAATAGCAACAGGCCTAAGTGGTTTCCTTTGTGAATTTTAGCAAACGTTTAAGGAAGAAATAATACAAATTCTATTCAAACCATGCAATACTATTGAAAGGAAAGAAATACATCCCGCTTTATTCTGAGGCCTGAATTAACATGATACCAAAACCAGCAAAGACTTCATAAGAAAGGGAAACCATAGACTAGTATTTCTCCTGAATATAGATGGAAAATTTGTGAACAAAATTTTAGCAAATCTTGCAATAGTCACCCCCTCAGTATCTCTGGGAGATTGGTTCCAGGACTTCCCACAGATACCAAAATCTGTGGATGCTGATAAAAAAAATGGCATAGTATTTGCATATAACCTATGTACATCCTCTTATATGCTTTTAATCACCCCTAGATTATCTATAATACCTCATACAATGCAAATGCTACACAAATAGTTGTTACTGCTGTTATATTGTATTGTTTGGGGAATAATGACAAGAAAAAGGTATGTTCTTGTTTAGCATAGGCACAATATTGTTTTTGAATATTTTTGATACAAAAAATATTTTTGATGTAAGTTTGGCTGAATCCAAACTCATATTGCAGAACTCGATACAAAGGGCAGATGGTATGTTTAAAGGATAATACCCAGTGACGTAGAGTAGATGCACTTGACAGCAATACTTTGTGCATACCATTAGAATGACCCTGTGTGGCGGATGCACCTGAATGTGTGTTCTGAGCTAGGGAATCTGGGAATGGCCAACCTGGAGGTTCCTTCCTTATCTATGAGAAACATTGAGCCCCCAGCTTGCCCTGCAGAACACAGCCCCACAGGGGATGGAGGCCCTGAGTTTTGGGTTAAATAAAAGTTGCCAGGTGAAAGTTGTTAAAGGAAGGGTAAGTGAAAATGCTAAACTGCATGATGTTCGCAGGTGATTACAGTTTTCCTGACCAGCCTGCCACCCCTGGGCCATGCAGTTATTGTCCAGCCTGCCAACACTGCGACCATAGAAAGGCAGGTTTGTCTAGCCTGCTGCCACTGTGCCAGGTGGCTATGTTGTCCAGCCTGCCACCACCGAACTGCAGTAGGCAGATATCTTTCCCAGCCCACCACCACTGGACCCTCTCCCATGTATGTAAGCCCCTAATAAAAATCCACATCTTGTTTGTTGACCCTGCACATCTTCTTTGACCTCTTAAACCTGGTGCCTTCCCTATTGAGATTAATAGGGGTTGGGCACAACACATGACCAAGTAGTTTTCATCCCAAGGAGGCAAGGTTGGTTTAATATTGAAAGATCAATTGATGTAAATCACCCTAATATGAACTAATAAATAAAAATATATGTGTATATATAACTATTTCAATAAATTCAGTAAGAGTGTGTGGCAAAATCCAATATCCATTCCTGATTTTTCTAAAAGTCATCAAACAAGGAATAGGAAATGCTATGAATTAAATTTTGTTTCCCCGAAATATATGTTGAGTCCTAACCTCTAGTACCTCAGAATGTGACCTTATTTGAAAATAAGGACATTGCAAACATAATTAAAGATGAGATCATACTGGAGTAGGATGGGCCCTTAATCCAAAATGATTGTGTCCTTATAAGAAGGGCACAAGAAAGGGGCAAGGAAGGATTCTACCCAAAATCTCAAAAAAAGGATGGTCCCATTGACACCTTGATTTCAGACTTCTAGCCTCCAGAACTGAGAAATAATACATTTATATGGTTTTAAGCTCAGTATTTAGTGCCTTGTTACAGCAGCCTTAGGAAACTAACACAGAAACTTCCTAGTTCTGATAAAGGACATCTATGAAAAACCTACAACTCACATTATACTAACAACGAAAGACTGAATGTTTTCCCCTAAGAACAGGAATAAGACAAGGATGTCTACTTTTACCACTCTATTCAACATTGTGCTGGAGGATGTAGCCAGTGCAATCTGACAGGAAAAAGAAATAAAACCCATCCAGATTAGAAAGTAAGTACAATTATCTTTATTTACATGAAACATGATTGTACATAAAATTGATGCAATTTATGTAAAAACTAGTAACACTAATAAGCAAGTTTGGCAAAGTTACAAGATATACCATCAGAATACAAAATTCAGTTGCATTTCTATATGCTAGCAACAATCAGAAATTGAACTGTTTTAAAATACTATTATAACAACATCAAAAGATATTACTTGCAAGACATCTGGTTTTAGCTCCAACATATAAAGAGCTTGGATTGATTTTACAGATTAAGTTGGGAAGAATTCACATCCTTACAACAAGAAAAAAAGCTGAAACAAAACTGAAAATCAACAACTCTTCCAGGATCCATCAGAGAATTGAGGTCACAGAACAAAATGCCACCCAGTATCTGGAGAGACAGGCAAATAAAGAGAACCACAGCTGATATCTGCTTACCTGGAACAGAAGCAACTAGAGCCATAAACTGGTAAGACCACCTCAGTGGTAATTTTAATGAATTACTGGAGGCTGAGTGTGGATGAGTATCACAGTGAGAAACCCTAGAGGCCACAGTCTTAGGATGGCCACCACACACATTTGTGGGTTTTTTTCAGAAATCTCACCAAATTCTTATAGGGAAGAGCCAGAAAAGATTCCCTGTATCTCGGGCAGAAGGAGGAAGAAAGTAACCATTTTGAAATACGCCCACAGGATTTTACCAGAACCTTCGCCTGGGATAAAGACATTTACCAAACTCTAGTACCCTCTAGCTTTCCAATTTCATCTAAGAATGGGGGAAAAAAGCTAAGAAACACTTGTGAAGGTCACAGCCCAGAGGCACAGGCCCACTAAAACACTGCTTGATCAATTACTGAAAGATAGCTGTAGTCTGCAACTTTAATAGTGGATTTGTCTAGTTCTCTTTGCAGTTCTATCAGTTTTTGCCTCGTGTATTTTGATTCTCAGTTGTCAGTTGAATACACAGAAAAAAACTGGAATAGTTTCTGGAAGAATTGACCTCTTTATCATGATGTAATGCTTTTCTTTATGCCTGATAATTTTCCTTGTCCTGAAGTCTGCTTTGTCAATTAATACCAAACAAAACAAAACAAAACAAAAACAAAAACAAGCATTTGACAAAATCCAGCACCCTTTCATGATAAATACTCTCAGAAAACTAGGAGTAGAGGAAAATGTACTCAACTTGACAAAGAATGTCTACAAAATCCTACAACTAACATCATATGCAGGAGTGAGAAAATACATACTTAATTCCTAAGACTGGAAACAAGGCAAGGATGTTCCCTTTCATGATTTCTACTCACCATAGGACTGGAAATTCTAGCTAGCGCAGTAAGACTAAAAACAAAAGTTTGAAATAAATGATGTACAGATTGGGAAGGAGAAAATAACACTGTATTTCTTCATAGATAGTGAGATTGCCTATGTAGAAAATCCCAAAGAAATAACAAACAAAACCTCCTAGAAATAAGTCAGTATAGCAAGATCACAGAAGACAAAGTTAATATGCAAAAGTCATACCAGCAATAAACAACTGAAATTTGAAATAAAGAATATCATTTACAATAGCACCTCAAAGATGAAATATTCAGTATGAATCAAACAAAATACATATAAGATCTATTTGCCAGGCACGGTAGCTCACCTAAAGGCAGGAAGATTACTTGAGGCCAGGAGTTTGAGACCCACCTGGATAACATAGCAAAACCCAGTCTCAACAACAAGAACAACAAATTTAAGTCGCCAAGTGTGGTGGCACACGCCTGTAACCCTAGCTACTTGGTAGGCTGAGGTAAGAGGATCACTTGACCTCAGCTCAGTGTCACAATGAGCTATGCTCACACCACTGCACTCCAGCCTGAATGACGGAATGAGACTCTGTCTTAAAAAAAGATCTATATGCCAAAGATTGCAAGGCTAATTAATTTGAGAAGTTCAAAATCAATGAAGAAATATTCTGTGTTCATGGGTCATAAAACTCAATATTGTAAAAATGTGAATTCTTCCCAACTTAATCCGTAAAATCAATGCAACCAAAATCAAAATCCCAGAAAGCTGTTTTGTAGATATTGAAATAATTCTAAAGTTTATTTGGAAAGGGAAAAAACCTAGTATAGCCAACACAATACTGAAGAATAAAGTTGGAAGACTCACACTACCTAATTTCAAGACTTGTCATAAAGCTATAATAACCAAAACAGTGTGGTATTGTCCAAAGAATACACAAATAGATAAAAACACAACAGAATTGAAAACCCAGAAATAGACACACCTAAACAGATCTGTGAAAAAGAAGCAAAGGGAATTCATTAGAAAAAAGAATAGTCTTTTCAAAAAATGATGATGGGACAACTGGATGTTGTCCCATTCATTCAAAAAATGAATCTAGACAGACCTTATACCTTTCACAAAATTTAAGTTGAAATTGATAAGACCTAAATATCAAATGTGAAACTAGAAAACTTCCAGAAGAAAACACAGGAGAAAATCTTAGTGGGTGACTGTGGGTTTAGAGATCAGTTTTTAGCTACAACATAAAAAAAAAATTCCATTGAGAAAATTTGTTAAATTGGACTTTATTAAAATTAAAATTTAATATTTTAAAAGTTGATTAAAATATTTTGAGTTGGAAATATCAATGTGAACTTATGTTTATCTTGACATTGATACATTAAAATTAAAATGTTCTGCCCTGTGAAAGACACTGTTACAATGAAAAGACAAGCCACAGAATGGGAAAAACCACATTTCTGATAAAAGACTTGTATCCAAAATATACAAAGAACTCCTGAAACTCAACAATAAGAAAATGCACTCCAATTAAAAAGTGGACAAAGATCTAAGAGACACCTTACTAAAGAAGATATATAGACCAGGCGCGGTGGCTTACACCTGTAATCCCAGCACTTTGGGAGGCCAAGGCGGGCGGATCACACGTCAGGAGATGGAAACCATCCTGGCTAACAAGGTGAAACTCCATCTCTACCAAAAGCACAAAAAATTAGCCAGACATGGTGGCGGGCGCCTGTAGTCCCAGCTACTCGGGAGGCTGAGGCAGGAGAATGGCATGAACCCGGGAGGCAGAGCTTGCAGTGAGCCGAGATCGGGCCACTGCATTCCAGCCTGGGTGACAGAGTGAGACTGTCTCAAAAAAAAAAAAAAAAAAAAAAGAAGAAGAAGAATATATGTACGTGGCAAATAAGTATATGAAAAGATGATTTTTCCATTAGTGAATTGCAAATTAAAACAACAATGTGATACCACTACACACCTTTTGGAATGACTGAAATTGAAAAAATGGACAATTCCAAATGCTGAAGATGTAGAGCAACAGGAGATATCGTTCATTACTCGTGGAACTGCAAAATGGTATGACCACTTAGATAGTCTGGCAGCTTCTTCCAAAGCTAAATATACTCTTACTTTATGATTCAGTAACTGCACTCCTAGGTATTTACCCAAGCATTTTGAAAATATATGTCCACGCAAAAACCTGTACATAAATATTTATAGCATCTTTGTTTATAATTTCCCCAAATTGGAAACAACCAAGGTATCTTTCAACAGGTGAATGGATAAACAAACTGTGCTATATTTATGCAATGTAATTTTATTTTGTGATAGAAAGAAATGATCTATCAAGCCACAAAAAGACATGGTGGAAACTTGAATGAATATTGCTAAGTAAAAGATGCCATTCTGAAAAAGCCATATACTCTATCATTCCAACTATATAATATTTGGGGGGCAAAATTATAGAGATGGCAAAAAGATCCATGGTTTTCAGGGAGAGAGGGTTTAATAGGTGAAGCATGGGTTTTGTTCAGGGTGGTGAAACTATTTTATATGATACTGTAATGGTGGAGACCTGATATTATGTATTTTTTGAAAAAGGTAGAAATTTACAACACAAAGAGTAAAAACCTTAATGTATTTCAAATTTAAAAAATCATTTGGAAGGTCCTGCATCTCAGAAAGGGATGTAGACAATGATAAAATAATTGATGCTGGGCGCGGTGGCTCATGCCTGTAATCCCAGAACTTTGGGAGGCCGAGGTGGGCCGATCACGAGGTCAGGAGTTCGAGACCAGCCTGGCCAACACAGTGAAATGCCGTCTCTACTAAAAATATAGCCGGGTGTGGTGGCAGACCACCTATAATCCCAGCCACTCAGGAGGCTGAGGCAGGAGAATCGCTTGAACCTGGAAGGTGGAGGTTTCAGTGAGCCGAGACCACGCCACTGGACTCTAGTCCGGGAGACAGAGTGAGACTCCGTCTCAAAAAAAAAAAAAAAAAAGGAACTGAATTGTGCAACAAATGTATGAAACAACCTCACTGAAGGAGATGGGTGGCAGGGGATGTACTGACCTAAATAACTTTTGGAAAGAGTGCACTTTGTAAGACTAAAGGCAAAAAAAAAAAAACCCCCAAAAACAAAAAACAAAACAAAACAAACTGCACAAAAACAACATATTATAGTTGATAAAGATGTTTCCAGTAGGGGTACAGATGGGAAATTCTGATACTGCTGTACATGTACACTGGAAATAACCAAGTACATGTATGGCAGATGGTAGGATCCAGGTTTCTTACTGTTGAAGTAAGAGTTTACAAATGAGCAAGGGAGGAGGCTGGAAAGGTCCACGTGACAGTGGATTGGAGTTGGAAATATCAATATGAACTCATCCTTACCTTGACATAGACACAGATGGCTTTATATATACACAGGCACACATATCCTTGCTTTGTCAACTGAGAGGGCCTGGAAGCAACAGCAAAACATCCCAGTAACAATGAGCACACCGAGCATCCAACTCTTTGTTTCTAATACTTTTAGAAACCAGGGCTCCTTGGAGAAATGTCTGATTCTAGGACATGAACAGGACATATACCAGATTGGCCTGGAGCATTTGTAGTGCCAGAAAGCAAGGAGGTGTGGGACACACACACACACACATATGCATTGATGGAAGTATAAAAAAGATACCGTGGCCAATGGCCAATTGAAAGTACTCCCCAGTGGCCAAAGCCAGAACATTTTAAGCAATAAAATAGGGCATTGGATTTTAATCCAAAGTATAAAATAAATATCCTTGAGTTCATACTTATATAAAGAAATGTTCTAGTAAATAAATAAATGGGAAAGAAGAAACAAATCTCTCATGCAGAAGAATTCCAAATAATTTATGTCAATACTTAGCTCTCATGGAGGGGTCCCATAACTCTTCCCGCCTTAAGTGTGGATTGTGCATAGCATCTTCCTTCCAAAGAATATAGTAGAGAAAGAGAGAGCTTTTTTTTTTTTTTTTTTTTTTTTAAAGAGTAACTTTACAGTGGAGAAACCTGATAGACCCTACCTCACCTAGCAATCAGGGTCATAAATCATGTTGACAGAGTATATCCTTGATATGACGTGATGAAAGGGCACTTTATCTCTGTGGTTTTCCTCCCCAAAAAGACATAACCCCAAACTAATCATGAGAAAAACATCCGATGAATTCCAGGAGAAGGGCATTCTACAAAATATCTGGCCAGTACGCCTCAAAACTGTCAAGATGATAGAAAACAAAAAAGTTCGAGAAACTATCATAGTCAAGAAGAGCCTAAGGGGACAAGACAATTAGTACAAAGTGGTATCCTGGATGGAATTCTGGAACAGAAAAAGAACATTAGATTTTTTAAATTAAGGTAATGTCAATAAAGCATGGTCTTTAGTTAATAATAGTTAATAATAATGTATCAAAATTGATTCACTAATTCTAACAAATGTAGTATACTAGTGTAAGATGTTAAATATAGGAGAAACTGGTGTGAGGCATATGGTAAATCTGTAGTATCTTCTCAATTTTTCTGTTACCCAAAAACAGTTCTGAAATACAAAGTCTATTTTTTAAAAACAACAAAAAAATATAAAGTATTGAGGATAAATCTAACAAAAGATGTCAGAGCTGTCACTGAAAACTATAAAACATTGCTGAGGGAAATTAAAGACCCGAAAAAAATTAAAAGATACACTTTGTTCATGGTTCAGAAAACTCAATATTATCAGGATGTCAGTCGTCCCCAAGTTAATCTATAGATTCAACACAAATTCTAATTAAAATCTCAAAAGGCTTTTTTTGGTATACACCAACAAACTGATTCTAAAATTCCTATGAGAATACAAAAGACCTAGAATAGCCAAAACAATTGTGGGGGAAAGTTGTAAAACCAACACTATCTCACTTCAAGACTTCTTATAAAACTACAGAAATTAAGACAATATGACAGTCATGTGTAGATAGACAAATAGATCCATGAAATAAAATAGAGAATTAGCAAATAGACCCACACATACATGGACAACTGATTTTTGACAAGTTGCAAAGGCAACTCAATGGAGAAAGAATAATCTTTTGAACAAATTGTGCTGGAGCAATTGAATACTCATACGCAAAAAAAAAATGAACTTTAACCTATACCTCCCTCCAGATATAAAAATTAACTCAAAACAGATCATAAGCCTAAGTGTAAGAGATAAAACTATAAAACTCTTGGAATAAACATCTTTGCGACCTTGGATTAGGCAATAGCTTCCTAACTATCACACTAAAAACACAAGCACCAAAAGAAAAAAATAGATAAATTGGATTTCACCAAAAATGTTTGTGCTTCAAAGGACATCATCAAGGTAGTGAAAAGACAACCACAGAATGGGAACAAATATTTGTAAATCATGTATCTGATGAGGAATATATATGTAGATATATAAAGAAGAAATAGTAAAACTCAACAACTAAAGACAAGTCAATTTAAAAATGGGCAAAAGACTTGCATAGACATTTCTTCAATAAAGATATACAATTGGTCAATAAGCACATAATATTATGATCAATGTCTTTAGTGATTATCCAAATTAAAAACTGCAATGAGCTATTACTGCACATCAATTAGAATAACTAAACTTTAAAAAATTGACAATACCAAGTGTTGGCCAGGATGTGGGGGAGTCTGAGCTTTCATGCTTTTCTAGGGGAAATGTAAAATGGTACAACCTCTTAGGAAAACAGTTTGGCTGTTTCCGAAAAAGCTAAACATACACTAATCTTACAATTCTATAGTTCCACTCCTTGATATTTACCCAAGAGAAATGAAGGCATATGTCCATACAAAGACATGTACATGAATGTTCATAGTTGCTTATTCATAATAGCAAAAAACTGGAAACAACCCAAATGTCTATCAACAGGTGAATGGATAAGCAAAATGTTGTATAGGGATAGTACCATACTAAATAATAAAAAACAATAAACTACTGATAGATATAACAGCATGAATAAACCTCAAAACAATTGTACTGTGTAAAATAAGCCAGGCAAAAAAGGAGTACACAACATATGATTCCATTTATATAAAATCTTAGACATTGTAAACCAATAGATGGCAACAGAAAGTGGATCACCAATTCCCTGGAGCCAAAGAAGTATTACAAAATGGCATGAAGAAATGCATGAGCGTAATGGATATATTTACTACTTTGATCATCAGAATAGTTTCATGGGTTTATACACACATCGATAATTATCAAATTGTACACCTTAAATATATGCTCTTTACTATATATGTCAAGTATATCTGAATAAAGTTGTTTGGTATTTTTTTTAGACAAGATTTTGCTCTGTCACTCAAACTGGAATGTTGGAATGTAGTGGCATGATCACAGCTCATTGTAGACTTGACTGCCTCAGCCTCCTGAGTAGCTGGGACTACAGGTGCACACCACCATGTTCAGCTAATTATTTCATTTTTTTGTAGAGACAGGGTCTCACTATGCTGCCCAGGCTATTCTCAAAGTCCTGGGCTCAAGCCATCCTCCTGCCTCAGCCTCCCAATGTATTGGGATTACAGGCATGAACTACCACTCCCAGCCTAAAGTAGTTGTTTTAAAAAGGGTGATTTGCAAGGATAAGTGCAGTTAGATGGATTGGGCATTTGAGAATGGCCATGACATCCTTCTCTAACCTTTCTTATACACCAAACAACTGACTATTATCAGGTAGCTTCAGGAAAGGTTCTTCTATCACAGACCATTTTCAAGGCCTTCAGGATCAAGGTCTTTTTGTTTCCATTGGGTACTCAGTTAACTATGCCATAGGACAATAATAACTTTGCTTGCTTGCTTGCTTGCTTTTTCTTTCTTTCTTTCTTTCCTTCCTTTCCTTCCTTTCTTTCCTTCCTTCCTTCCTTCCTTCCTCCCCTCCCTCCCTCCCTCCTTTCTTCTTTCTTTCTTTCTCTTTCTTTCTTTCTTTCTCTTTCTTTCTTTCTTTTTCTTTCTTTCTTTCTTTTTCTTTCTCTTTCTTTCTTTCTCTCTTTCTTTCTTTCTTTTCTTTTTCTCTCTCTCTTTCCCTTTCTTTCTTTCTCTCTCTCTCTCTCTCTCTTTCTTTCTTTCTTTCCTTCCTTCTTTCTTTATGAGACATACTTTCACTCTTGTTGCCCAGGCTGGAGTGCAATGGTGCAATCTCAGCTCACCACAACCTCTGCCTCCCAGGTTGGTTCAAGTGATTCTCCTGCCTCAGCCTCCCAAGTAGATGGCATTACAGGCATGAGCCACCATACTTGGCTGATTTTAGTAGAGACAGGGTTTCTCCATGTTGGTCAGTCTGGTCTTGAACTCCTGACCTCAGGTGATCCACCTGCCTAGGACTCCCAAAATGCTGGGATTACAGGCGTGAGCCGCTGTGACTGGTCATCTTAGCTCCATTTCTATAAATTACCATACACTTACCAATGCATATGCACATATGTAATCCAACTTGCGCCTTTCTATGTGTGATGTAGACAAGGTGTATCTACATCATGGCCATTTGACAAGTGAAGGCAAATGGAGGAAAAAAGGAGAAAGCTCGAGAAGTTTGCAGTTATGAGGTGACTTACTTAGGACTAGAAGTAATATGTCTTGGTTAAGTATTTTCCAGGACACCAGCTGCTGTGTAAGTCAAGCTGTCTCCTCAATCAAATAGTCAGTTATGAATGAATAAATGAACTAGAATTCAGGGAAGGAAGGCTAAGCAGAGTCTCACTTAAGTCTTTCCATTGCTTCTGCTACAGGGAGCCCACTAATCTTCTCAGATGTTATTTCACAAGCTTGGTGCAGTCATTTAACGCAATTACTATAGACAGCATGAATCATTCTTATTGTTTGTTCTGAGCTCCTAGAATTAAACAGAATGGTAATTAATGATAGTTAGCATTTATTGAGTTATTTACTGACTTGTTTATTGCTCTATTACACACTTACCAACAAGCCTGTAAGGTGGCTATGACTATGATCCTCTCCAATTGACAGATGAGGAAACTGAGGCACAGAATTTCAGTAGCTTCAGCAAAGTCACATCGTTCTTGAGTGGAAATGTTGAGATGAGAACTCGAACTGTGACTTCAAAGCTTCGTCCTATGCCCCTAATAATTCATTTAATGTAATATATGTAAATTAAGACATCCCCAGATTAATTGTATTTTAAATAGATCAGAAAGCCATAAATTGGATTGGAAAGAGTAGAAATCCATCTGATTATATGACTAAGGGCCTGCTCCCAGCACAAGCCTCCTCATTGTTGAGGAAGGTGGATAGCTGCAAGAGAATATACCCAAAAAGAAGAGGGTAGAGGAAGGAGGAGGCCAGTGCTTCCCAAGCATCATTACCCTTCTCCTGTTTCTGTTTTGCTAAGTTCTGTTTCTATTTGACTGGTACCATGGCCTTCAGAGAGTTACTATTTAAATAAAAAGAGATGAATCATTTCAATGACTCCGGAATTGTATTTCTCCATCTTCTCTAATTATTTAGCAAAAAACTTTACTTCTTTCAACTCATTCTCATTCTTTACAAAACCGGAGAACCAACTGTAAAAAAAAAAAAAAAAAAAAAAAAAAAATCAGTCCGTCTGGTTTCGCAATCCAAATAAGTGGGACCTTGAGCAAGTCAACTTTTCAGAGGCCCAGTTTTCTTATCCATACGTAAGAGAGTTAATTTGTGCTAGATGGCCTCTGAGATGCTGTTCTAGCTTTAAAATTCTATGATCTCATGTTTCTTTCCAATCTGGTTTGTGTATAGGAATTTGAGAATCCCAAGTTCTTTTTGTTCTTTCTGGTGGGAAGGAGGCTGCTCTCTCTCATTATGTGTTTCCTTTTGCTATTCTTCTTCTTCTAAATTTTGTAATATATCCTATGTTTTGGACAAATAATTCTCATAGCTACTGGCTGCCCTGGGTCTGAGGGAATCAAGGTTGAAGGGCTGCTCACAGATAAACAAAAGGAAGCAGAGAGGGAAACTGCCAATGCTATGGAGAAGAGTAGAGAGGAATCACTCACTTCCAGAGCACAAAAGCAAGACGTTCAAGAGAGAGAAAAAAAGTCTATGCCTTTAGTTAGAAAGACTCACGTAAAGAGGAGGAATTTTTCATGTTGCTTTTTCACCACCACAGAATAGTTCCAGCCCGCAGATGTCTAAACTCCTCAGAAACTGCCCTATTTGAGATACAATTTTAAATCTAAATAAATATATCTGAATAAGTGTCAAAACAAATTAAGATTTTTTCCACATAGGTAATAATGTTGAGTTTTTTTCTTTTCTTTTTCTTTTTCTTTTTTGTTTTTTTGAGTCAGGGTCTTGCTTTGTTGCCCAGCTGGAGTGCAGTGATACACAATCACGGATCACTGCAGCCTCAACCTCCTGAGCTCAAGTGATCCTCCTGCCACAGCCACAGGAGCAGCTGGGACTACAGGTGCACATCATCATGCCCAGTTAATTATTTTTTGTAGAGATGGAGTCTCCCTATGTTGCCCAGGCTGGTCTCAAAGTCCTGGGCTCAACCTATTCTCCCGCCTTGTCCTCCCAAAGTGCTGGGATTACAGGCATGAGACACCACACCTGGCTGGGATTTCTTTTAGAACTTTAACAACAGAAATGATATTCTTAGATTTCCAGTTATATAAAAAGGTCATCAAAAGAAAAAAATAACTTTAGTGATAATAATAATTAGAGACTGAATTTGAATGTGCTTCGAGATGGCTTTAACTTTTGATTTTTCTTTCTTGCAAAATGAAGAACATCCGGTAGAGCAGAGAAATACAATTTTATTAATTCAAATTTCCCTTCGAAGAGTACAAAAAACTTCATAGAAAGATACGTGATATTCACATTACCCAGTAGACAAAGATTTGAAAAAAGGGAGTGGGCTCAAATATAGTATCTTTTTTTCTTGTTTAAAGTAATTTTAATTCCTTTTCAGAAAACATAAGACATTTACATTCTGCCTTACTGACACTTTTGTGTTGAAATTTCAACGTTAAAATTATATCACATAGACTTTAAATGTTTATTAAATGAATTAATAAACTTTATCATTTATATAGAAGTTATAAAATCTTGAAACCATAATGAAGATATTCATCTCTTTTATATATAAAAAGTGAGGAATTAATCCCTTCCCTAATCAAACACAAATGATTAAAACAGCTGAATATACTGCCTTTACAAAAGTAATTCTTAAAATAAGAAAACAATGTGAAGAAACAACGAATATGCTACAAACCGGGAGATACCAAATGAGAATTAGGTTGGAATGAGCTAATAGCACAATTGTAAGTCATAGTCCAAAAGTTAAATTAATAGTAAAATTAGAATAAATGCTACATTTATCAAAAATTAAAATTTTAAAATATGAATATTACTTATAGTTTCAGAGTTTTTTTATACATTGATATCAGTCCATTTAAAATATCTTTTAATAAGGGTAACAAGTTTTTTACATTAAAAAAGTAATCAAAAAGCACAGAGCTACATGAAAGAAGCTTTCCAGATGTTTTCTATGAAGAGTCATATATAGTTTTGCTTAAACGAAATCATAGAATACTCATGCCACTTGCTTTTTTTCACTTGAGAATATATAATATTTTTCCTTGCTTTTTCTACATATAGATTTGCTTAACGTGTCTCATGGTTGAAAACATTCTGTTTTATGGATATACTATTACTTATTTAAATAATTTCTACTACAAACAAGGCAATACCTTTACAGGCATCTTTGCTTACTTGTGCAAGGATATCTGCAGGATAACCTCCTCAAAATACTGAGTTCAAAGATGTGAACACTTAAAATTTTGATAGATGTTGCTGGATTGACCTTAAAATGTTTTTCCAAGTGCCTCTTTGGATTGCTATTTGATGGGGACAGATCCATACGCTTTCTTTGGGTCTGGATTGTGGATTCTCAGTGACTCTCTGTGCCCCTTCATCTGGGCCCTATTTATAGACTCCATTTGGTTTAAAATCTGTATGCTAGGCTGGGCATGGTGGCTCATGCCTGTAATCTCAGCACTTTGAGAGGCTGAGGTGGGTGGATCACGAGATCAGGAGTTCGAGACCAACCCCGTCTCAACTGAAAATACAAAAATTAGCCAGGTATGGTGGCACGTGCCTGTAATTCCACCTACTCAGGAGACTGAGGCAAGAGAATCACTTGAACCCGGGAGGTGGAGGTTGCAGTGAGCTGAGATTGTGCCACTGCACTCCAACCTGGGTAACAGGGTTAGACTGTCTCAAAAACAAATAAACAAACAAACAAAACAAACTATATGCTAAGTGTTTCTTGACTAGACTCTGCATTCTGTCATCTAAGGGAGACAGCAAGCTGGTTGGAGGCTGAATCAATCATGATTACTGGGTTGGTTCTGTTTTCTTCTTCTGTAATGATGTCCTAAATCTCCCCACTTGGGTTCACTCTCCTAGTTAGAAATTCACCCTCTTCCTATGGAACATAGTTATGAATTTCAGATTCTTTCTCCCAGTTCAGGGATTAGCAGACTCCTGCCTTCTTCAGAAAGAAGACTCCACTAAATTTTTTTTCTCCAGCGTCTTTGTCTTATTTCTTCTCTTTTCTTTCTGTAAAATCTCAGCTTATGGTGGAACCTACTATCTCTGGCTTTTTCCCATCTTCTTCCCAAACAAAGAAAAACAAAACTGAGTCCTGGTGGTTCTTCCCTTTTTTGGTGAGTCACTCACTCTCTATGAAAACAAGGGAGGACTTATGTTCTAGAAGGAGCTCTTTGGATTTTTCTCCCCTTGACTGCCCACACATCCTCTCAATACACTTCCCTGCAAATTAAGGAGGCCAAGGGGGAGTCTTTGGAAAAGTATCCATTCATGTTTCCTATAGTACTGGATCCAAAAGACTGAGATAGGATCTGTAGATCAAGATTCCCAGTATCTTCTATCATCACAAACTTTATCAAGCATTATTCAATGAGCACTGCAGAGACTTCTTTGCTGCTGTTTATTTTGAAGTTTTAGGACTAACAAAGAATTAACATCCTGCAAATACCCTGCCATTTCCCCTGGAAGTCCTAATGATGCCAGTTTAGGCCCACCTGAAGGAGGCTACCCCCTCATGCCTTGGAGCCATATAATCTTCACATTTCAACCATGGTTTCACGACAGTTATTCGTGATGAGAGGAGGCTTGTCCGTTCTCGTTTCTGTAGAAGGGGGAGTACTTATTCCCATTGAGTAAAAGTATGGGAGAATGTCGTCCAGGGTCTTTCTCTCTGTCCCACCCTTTACATTTTTCTGAAAGAGGAAGCTAAGTTTTCTTGATTGTTGAAGCTGGAAGAAAACAAGAAAAGAAAACCAAGCCTGGAGGCTCAGCCTCGGCAGAGTTGCTATTTCTGGCGACCTATTATCAGCTCTGGATTGGGAGGCCTCTGCTGGGTAGGTTATGCAATTAAACAAACGATTCGAGTATTAGCCAGCCTAGATCTAAGACTTGTTTGGTAATCAGCATTTTTGTTTTTGTTTGTTTTGTGAGACAGAATCTTGCTCTGTCACCCAAGCTGGAGTGCAGTGGCACGATCTCAGCTCACTGCAACCTCCACCTCCAGAGTTCAAGCCATTCTTGTGCCTCTGCCTCCCAAATAACTGGGATTACTGGCACCTGCCGCCACCCTGGCTAATTTTTTTTTTTTTCTTTTTTTTGAGACGGAGTCTTGCTCTGTCACCCAGGCTGGAGTGCAGTGGCCGGATCTCAGCTCACTGCAAGCTCCACCTCCCGGGTTCACACCATTCTCCTGCCTCAGCCTCCCCAGTAACTGGGACTACAGGCGCCCGCCACCGCGCCCGGCTAATTTTTTGTGTTTTTAGTGGAGACGGGGTTTCACCGAGTTAGCCAGGATGGTCTCGATCTCCTGACCTTGTGATCCGCCCGCCTCGGCCTCCCAAAGCACTGGGGTTACAGGCGTGAGCCCCTGCGCCCGGCCCTTTTTTTTCTTCGAATGCCGATGTTTCTCCATTTGTCACACTCCACGTGTATCACTCAACTGGTACCTAACCCAGGGGCTTGGGGGTGAGCAAGAGTATTCTTCCTCAGTCCCCTAAGCCCCAACATGCCCTATATTTGTAGGGCTGTAGAATTTGCATATCCAAAGAAGAAAAAGTGTTCTTTCCCTTGGCATAATCCAGAAATGTGATTCTGAATATGAAGACAAATTCTCATTTAAAAAATATATAGTGGAGAACTAGCTACTAAAATATAAAGAACCAAATACCTATATTATTGAGAAACAATAAATGTATTTTTTTTGTGAAATTCTTCTGACCATTTCTTATCATGTCTACCCTGGAGATTTAAAGGAATTTCTCAATTATATGCTCCTGCAACATTTCTGGAAATCAGTCTCTACAGAGGATTTTTAAAGTTCAATATCCTAGTAAGTGGTTTTTATTACTCTCTGATATTCACCTGCAACCACAGCACAGCAGCATCAGGTAAGGTGTGGTACCTGATGAGAGTTAAGGGGCTGGGACAATCAGACTTTAGCTGCTGTTCTAACTAACCAGGAGATCAATCCAAAAGCATTTCTACTTGCTTCCCTCTCCCACCCATGCAAACACTAGATCTCTTGATTTAAATGAGCAAATATAAAAATTATAAGATTCACTGTATGCAAAAAAGGATGTTTTAAATTAAGAGCAAACTTTTAAAAATGAACATCTAGGTATATATTTGTATTCCCTTCTTGCCCATGATAACCTATCACTGTGAAAACTCAGGCAGAGGATGACACAGAAAACCCACTATGCAAAACCTCAGCATGGCCTGGAAACTGACACCAGCAACACCTGAGAGGTATTTTGTCAATGAATCAGCCACAGGGAAAGCCTCTCGGAATATCCTTCACCTACTTAGAGGAAAGGATCTGGTCTCCTCTCTTCCCAATTATCATTTTAGGAATTTTTGGTTTCACAAACGAAAGAATCCTCCAGAGGGTGCTTTTCCACTTGCCCTTACCTTTCAAACGTGCATATTTTACCAGTTTCAATAAAATCCGGGACTTGAAAATGTCCAAGTACAAAAGAAGTTACATCATGAGAAAAGAAAAACATTTCTCAAAATAAGTGCTTTTCTGATTGAAAAAAAGTAAACATTAAAAAGAAAATATTGTTCATCATCTTATAACCACAATTAATAGATTTACGTTTTGCCATTAATTTTTGCCCCCAGGTATACTCAAACGTACACATAATTATAACAAATATGTTTTAGGTTTTATCTTCTTATTTACACAATCATTTTAAGTTTCTTATTATTTCTTCAAAAACATGATATATATTAGCATCATATATTCCTTTATATAACAAAGTGGATTCTACCTTTTCAAAACCATGATGTTCCTAACAAATTTACAAAAAAGATAAACAGGTAACTCAAGAAAAGGGGAAAGAATTATGAAACAGTGATATGTTAAAATATGCATATAATAAAAATGCAAGTTTTAAAATTAGGGTTAATTTTTTTACCTATAAATTTGAGGAAGGCAGTGTTTAAATCATTGTATACAATGCTGACAGGTAACTCAGTGGAATATCTTTAAAGTCATAAACATTTTAACATCTATTAAGGATACTAAAAGGAATTCTAACTTCCAGATATTTATCTAAGAATATAAGTAATATGGGAGATCCATATAATCTGCACACACACACACACACACACAATATGCCCTATAACTTAATTTGCAATTGTAAAAAAATAAAACTTGAGACAAACTATTCAAAAATAGAGTGTCCATGCCTACATTATGCCATAACTAAGCTTTGTAATGTTAGGCAGACATTAAAAATGATATAAACTTTATGTAACAATTTAAAAAGAGATGATACAAGGGAAAACAAAACACGTAATTGTGTAAAAACTTATGTCTGAAGACAGATATCGCTACTAGCTGCATTTGGATGTGAGATTCTAGATTTTTTCCTTCAAAATTTCTCTTTTCCTGTCCTGTTTTGATAATTTACTCTTTAAAACTTCTGGTGTACTTATCCAATCTTTTCTTTTCTTCTTTAGAGATGGGGTCTTGTTCTGTCACCATACGTGCACAGCAGTGGTGCAATCATAGCTCACTGCAGCTTTGAACTCCTGGCCTCAAGTGATCCTCCTGCCTCAGTCTCCCGACTAGCTGGGATTACAGGTGCAAGCTACTGTGCCTAGCTACTTATCCAATCTTTAATAGTGATTACAACTGTGACAAGAGCAGAAAGAGTGGGGGAAAGGAAAGGAGACAATTATTACTAAATAAGCAGTTGCATGCACTAAAAATGATTAAATTCTCTCATTTTACTTCCTATACAAACGTCAAAAATTTATGGCCAAAATAATGAGCCTTTTTATTTTTGTATTTTCAATATTAATTATCACAAATGTGTCTTTTATCCTTGAATGTAATAAACATTCATGAAATGACTGATGAATTGACCCCAGCTGTGGACTGAGGTGGGGGTAGGGAGTTATTTTCATTCAATGTCATATAGCTCTCTAGAACAACTTCCAACATAAAACCAACAGCTGGCTGAGCATGGTGGCTCATGCCTATAATCCCAACATTTTGGGAGGCCAAGGTAAGAGGGTTGCTTGAGGTCAGGAGTTCAACACCAGCCTGGGAAGCATGGAGACAGTCCCATCTCTATTGGAAAAAAAAAAAAAAATTAGCCCGGCGTGGTGGCTCACACCTATAGTCCCAGCTACTTGGGAGGCTGAGACAGGGTGATCACTTGAGTCCAGAAGTTCAAGGCTGCAGTGAGCTATGATCAAGCCACTATACACTATATCAAGCCCTGTCTGGGCAATAGAGTGAGACCTTGTCTCACAAAAAAAATCAACAGAAAAATAATATTTTATGAACATAAAATGATATTTCATGCACATGAACTGGCTATGAAGACAATCACTTTTGATCACACACTTCCACGGGATCACCACCCTCCCATGTCTTTCTAGGTATCCCCTAAGTCATCAGATCTCTGTACATAGGTAATTAACAAATGTATACACACATTAATTAATTAAAAACAATGTCTGGACTGCTTCACTTAAAACATGACTGGCAATTTTTAGTGCTTGCTAGTATACACTGAATATCAATTTCATGTTTTGATATTTGTTTTGAAGGGTCAGCTACATTTAAAACAGCAAACACCACTGATGGACTATGAGACGCCAGTCTCTAGAAACTGGGGCAAATCTCATAGACCAACTTGATCCATACCTTCAAACTCAAAGTTTCCTACAATCTCATTCAAAGCAATAGCATGACGTGTCCAGTTATTAATTATACAGCTGCTACTAGAATGGTTAATGGCATTGCATAAAGATGCGTCCTCAGAGAGATTTAGGTCCTTCTGTCCTCCCCTTAACAAGAGCACATTGTTCCACATTGTAATTGCCATCAAAGTCAATGCTGCAAATATTCTATTCCTTGTGATGGGACTTCAGCTTATGGTTAGGAAACATGAGGAAAGCTAAGTACAAAGTAATTTGCAAAATAATAACAATGTTTCCTACCCAGGTGATAGCTCAGAGGGGATTTAATTGGATAAAATTACCCCATTCCAAGAATAATACTTTATACTTTATGTCATAATTATCACTGGATGATCTTGAAGAGATTTATGAACATTGATTAAACATCAGCACACCATTTTGAGGGAGGCAATAGAAACAGTATTTTACTGAGCCCAGAGAAGGATGGTTTCCTATTCCAAAGCACACAGCTCACAGTCAAGAAATAAGCCCAATCTGCACTGACTTGATGTTAGGACTGTTGTGAAGTAAGATTATAGAGCTTTGGGAGCATCTCACTTCCATAACACATTATAACCAAAGAGGCAAAAAAAAAAAAAAGTTTCATGTTTCCCAGTGTATCTTATAATAGCGTTTCTGATGGTCAGAGTTCGAAAATACGTGAATCATTTTTCTTGATCTCCTAATATTTTAGTTGGAAAAGTTCTGTTTATAATTAGTTTTCCCACTTTCCGCTGTAAACATCTGATATCAGAATCAAATATGAAATTCACAAATCACTGGAACTAGGAGAAATATCAAAAATAGGAACGGCCAGGCGCGGTGGCTCATGCCTGTAATCCCAGCACTTTGGGAGGCCGAGATGGGTGGATCACCTGAGGCCAGGAATTCGAGACCAGCCTGGCCAACATGGTGAAACCTCATCTCTACTGAAAATACACAAAAAATTAGTCGGGCGTGGTTTGAGGGTTCCTGCGATCCCAGCTACACAGGAGGCTGAGGCAAGAGAATCCCACGAACCGCAGCGGGGAGTGGGGGCGGAGGTCGCAGTGAGCCGAGATAGCTCAACTGCACTACAGCCCAGGCAATACGGGCGAAACTCCGTCTCAGAAAAAAAAAAAAAAAATAAATAAATAAATAAATAAATAAATAAATACGGTCAAGTCTTTTTGATTTTCAGATGAGGAATCTAGTGCCCAAGTGGGAGTGAAGGATAAAAAGGGGTCTCAGTCTAGATAATAAAGAGGCTCTACCATTGCTGAAATGCCTCTGGTTACAAAGAATGCCCGCAGGTGGCTTTTAAGGCCTGACTACTTGGTTTGCTGGGCAATTGAATAGGTGTAAATAATTCTTGAGTTGAATAGGTGTAAAGAATTCTGTGGCCTAGCATAAAAGTGAAACTAATGGCAGGAGGACAAGTTTTCAGCTCGGTGCAATTCAACATAAAAAAAAATATCAAATTCTAAACTAATTTCATTGTTATAACAACCTCAATAGACTTGGATGCTACCAAAATGAAATAATGTGTATAAAAACTTCTGTTCCAGCGCCTGGCGTAGAAGCAGCTCTCAATCAACATCTGCTCTTTTGCTTCATCTAGCCCTCCCCACCTCCTCTAGCCTTCCCAGAGCCTGAGATCTAAAATTGCTTGATCCACATATCTACATGTGCCTTAAATACTGCAGAGCAGATTTTGTTTGTATTTGCTGAAGCTTCAGCTACTCTATCAGATGTTTCTTTAAAAGCTTATAAATTATTCTCTAAGCTTTCTTTAAAAACAAATAAACATTAAAATGAATGTGCTTGCATTAAAGTTCATAATCAATAAAGTATGATCAGGAGTAGAGTTAGAGAAAGTTGTATATCTATGAATTAGTCAGACTCGTAGCCGTCATGTGAGTCTGTGTTTGGGACAAAAGCCTCAAAACCTCTCAAAAAAGGTGTAGACCCTCAATTCTATAAGTGCTCCTCCTGGCCAAACTTTCTGCTTTGGGAAGGTGAACAAGACTCGCTATCTTTACACAGAAAGTGAATTCCAGTTTCTCTTTGCTCAACAAGCCCAGAGGAAATCAAAACGTAGAAATTGAACATTTGCTGTTGTTGTTGTTAAGCTTCCTTCTACACAATTCAGTTGACAAATTAGCCACACAAAGATAGGTTCTGATGACCCAATGACCTTTCCTTTATTCCACTATGTTTAAAATACCTTTTCATCAATTATAATTTCAGGAATTTTTTAAAGTAATAAAAATATGATGACAATGATGATAATGATGAAGAATGGGTAATGTGGCTGTATCTGCTTAACTGCCTTTTAAAAATAGAAACTATGACAAGGCTAATCATTTTTGCTATTCTCTTTTAGAAGACACAAAATATCTAATATTTAAATCTTGATCCTTTCACCTTCCCTCCTCCCCGCCCCCCGCCCCGCCTGCCACATGATGGGTTATTCAACCCACAATCAAATGATTTCCCTATATTGCAGGAGAAAATATTTTGGAAGTAAAACTATGTCTTTAATATTTCCAAGGAAAATAATTCATATCTGATAAAAGCAATACTTTTAGATATGTCACATGCAAACAGGGTACCATATAATTAGAAGTGAATTTAGACAGAAAGACAGAAAGATGAGATATAAAAGCGCATAATTAGTGCAGTGTTATAATTAGCAAATAGTTCTCAATCCCATAGTAACTGCACTCTGAAAAGGACTCCTGCCGGTTAACTAATATTTCCTGAAAGCAGTTTTCTTCTCTCTCTTTAAATACAAAGTTTGAATCACTGTCTTCTTGAAAATCATGTCATAAAATGTCATAAATTGATTTGTGTCTATATTACAGTTTTTAAAATGCAAAAAGACATATCAACTATAAGGACAAAACAAACATGTTTATAGAATAAAAGAACTATAATCAATCTATATAATGGCTTTGTGTCATATATATAATTTTGAGTGTGTTCTTTCAAAAACAAATATTATTTGTACCACAAAAATGCCTTTGAAATACAAAGAAGCAAACATTTCACACTGAATATGGATAATCAGTTCAAAGTACCTGGACAATGACAACAGTGAAACTTTCTCAGAATATAAGTGGAAGTTTTTGGAGAAGTTTAAATATTTTTAATCTTGCAGTAGATTTTAAGGAAAGAAAGAGAAAAGAACTAAAAAAAAATTAAGCAAAAATAAGTATTTTCTCATTTTTTTCCTCATAACCCTCCAAATGTTTACATAATACAATGATACAGTTACAGAGGGATTTTTTTCCAAATTAAAAACAGGACTCAGGAGGCTGAATTCCAGTACACAGACTTTGATTCTAAACAATTGTGTGGCCCTCAACTTCATCTGTGAAATAGGGCTGATGATATGTTCTTAGAGGGTTTGGAGGAGTAAACTAAGATAGTAGACCTGAAGAGGGGAAGGGGGATGTTTGCAAACTGCGATGTTTTGTCAAATTAAAGACAAAAATTGAATTCTCAATCATATCCCTGAGTATCAAAGACTTGTTGAGAACAGAAAATTAACTTTGCCTGAATATTCTGAGTGAAACAGTATAAAACCAAAAAGTTGGCAAAGTTACCAATTATAGGCAACAGGACCCAACAGTTAGTCAAACCCTTTCAGTCAAATTGAGATTGGCTTGGGCAGCAGTGACATATGGTGACATTAGTGAGAAGGGCAACCTGACAGCAGAACAGAGAGAAAAGACTGATTTATGAAATTTGCAACAGACTGGCCTTTTTAATCACAATCCAAAAAATGTCAGTGACAATGAAAAAGGCATGTAAACTCTGAAACAGGCTTTGAAGGTCATGTTTTCTTGAACGTTTCCAAGAAGACAGAAGTAGGATGGTGGGAATGGCTTTGGTGTCTAGGTTAGCTGGAGTGTACAAAGTAGGTAGCGACCCTGAGCTGCTTCCTTCAGGCATTGACAATGGTTAAGATTTTTTTGGAGGAAGTGTTCTTCAAGAGGGGATCTGTTGCACAACTGAATGGTCCCTTAAGCACAAAGAGGAGAACAAACTTGGCTCATAGATTTGTGATTATTGTTCACATCAGCTCCTGGCTCATATATGGCTTTAAATGTCTTTAAAACCAACTTGCTGCTCCCTGGAATGATTCTAATATAGTAGGTACATTAGAGACAGTGCAGAAAGAATAGCCTATATTAAAAAGAACTAGGTATGTAGCTTTTAAAGTGTGCCCATTTAGAATTATTGGAGTGGAAAGATTTTGATAAACAAACCAAAATTTAAAAAGTGATAGGCCAAAAAAATGCTGATTAATACCAGCAATAGGAATATACATTTTTAGAAAGTGTTTTTAATCAACTCCTCAGTATGGGGTTAACCAACTGTGTCAGCAGAACTAAATTACAGACTCACAGGAAAGGAAAGAGAAAATAAAAAGAAGACAATTTTGGAACAAATTCAAACTAATTCCTTCCTGGAGTAAAAAGCTAAAAGCACTGAGGAAGGCTCATTGGTTGAACTCCTGAACAAATAAGCCCTAAGCACCTAATGGGTTAAGAATATCCAAAAATATGTAGTACTTTTTAGCCTAAATTAGGCTAGAATTTTTAAAGAGTGCTAGCTGTCAAAGAAATGCAAAAGTGCAAAATTAAAGAGAGTTAAATACTCAAGGAGAAAAAAAGGTAGCTACCAGATACAGAATCATAAGTCAAGAAAGTGGCTGTGGGTAGTTGGTTCTTATCAGATCAGGAGAGCAGTTGATCTCATTGAGCCAACAATTGCCGGTAGTGTGATATTGTTGAAACTTTAAATATGACTGAGTTTGACCTTCAAAGCAATAGTTTCCAGAGTATTTGAAGTTCATCCACACTCTGCATTGTGCTTGGATATTGACTGAGAATCAGGATAAAGTGACAGTTATTAAAAGAGCCATAACTATTCATTTTCAATTTTGTGAATTTCAAGTTCTCAAGCATCCTGGTCATGCTAAGCAATGCCTTAGCATGCTTAGGTGGTAGGGAAAGTGCCTCCAAAAACTGTCTGGCCAGTGGAGAAGGGACTAAGTGTTTTAACTTCTAAAACACGAATAAATATCCAGACAAAATTTAATGGTACCAAAAAAAATCCTGTGCTTTTGACATCTTTCCATTTACTTTAGTTCTTTCAGGTGTATCTTTCAACAAAAATTTAAGTTGTCATTTTCAGACTTAAAGATCAATATGTGGAGTTTACAGTGCCTGAAGGTATTAAGGAATTCTTCTGACAATTACCCTGTTGGGAGGATCTCAAAGAAGGGGGGAGCTGACAGTGAAAGAATTTTTTTTTTAAGTCCAAAGTAGAAGTTTTTATGTTTTTATTCCCTGGAATATAAAACACAGATCTCAGTGTTTTGAAGGTTTTTATGAGAAATTATTGCCATTTTTTATTGAATCTGGTATATTTTTCAAAAATTGCTTGTTTTAATAAATTCAGGCCTTAGAAATGTCTAAAATTGTAGCAATTATATTTCAAAATGCTGTCGTATAAAATAGACTTCATAAAGTTTACTGATAGCAACAAGTATGGCAGTTACAGAAGTTTTACGAGACACAATTCCACTTTAAATGACAATGCTGAATTGTAAAACTAATTTCTTCCTAAAAATTAGTGTTCATTGTTTCCTATTCATTAGTGTTCATTTCTTACTATCCTGAATAGTTCTGCTCTCTGTAGTCATTGCATGGTATTTGTTGAACAGGACTTAGTCATGCTGATATATAAAGTAAAAACTGTTCAGAACACAGCATATGCTTCCCAAAGTGGGATAAAGATGATTTAAAAGCATTTATCTAAGCGAAGTGTTTGAAATATTTTAGTGCATTTACTGTAGTCTGTATTAGGAAAATAAACAAAAGAAATTGTTAACTACAATATAATGTTTCATTTGAAAACACATTACTATGTTTTATTTTAGATGAGACTATTTTTTAAAAAAATAGTGGTTCAGGGGGCATTAGAAGAGGACAAAAACAAGTAAACAGAAAAATATCAAAAGCACAGGATTATTTTTTGTTACCATTAGATTTTGTCTGGACAACTTAATCCTTTCCCTACTGGCCACTGTATGTAAATGGTTGTAGCTGAATCAGGGAAACATTGCTTTCGGGTAACTCTCCAACCAAATTCCAAAACATCAACCTCCTTAAACTTTATTCTAAAATAAGTATGATGTGTTAACACTAAAATTTTTTGCTTATTATGAAGCTATATATTTTCTGCCCAATTTTGTAATATAAAATCATTAAATATCAGAATCGAAAGTGCATTTAGAGATCAAAATACTATAAACAATTCATTTTGTAGGTGATTAAGTTCTTCTCACTCAATCAGCCCATCAGTGACTAAGCTAAAATTTGAACCCAAGTATCCTAATTCTCTCTGCCTCTCTTCCTCACTGCCACTATTGGGAAATCTTGACTGGGAACATTTGGATGTGCAAACAGCATTTTCTAATAGAACCAATTTCCAAACTCATTCTTCAGTTTTAGTCTATAATGACTAAATATACACAAATTAAATAGCTTACAAAAGTCTGGGTTCCTCAAAAGATTTTTTTACTGAAAGACATGTGAATCAATAAGTACCTTTAAAATACAACAGGTTTATCATAAAAGCTAGGCTAGGACATAGACTATTACCAAAGTTTAAGCCTCAAAGAGTATTATTAGGTTATTTTTTGTTAATATCCCATGAGTTTTAAAACAACAGTAAACTTCACAGAGTTTTTAAAAAACAAAATAAACTGCAGATTACTAGCCTGCAAGCAAATATTCTGTATCAACCTCTCAAATCAAGACAAAATTCAAGGTAACAAAAAAATTAGAATAAAGCTAAAAATAATTAGGGCATGGTGAGAAGAGGATAAGTAACTAATTTGTTTTAGGAGCAAAATTATTTGAAGCTAAAAATAAAAATATTTCAGGAAGTGCCAACTCAATTCATTTTGCCCGGAAAAGATACTGGATATTCTTGCAAAGAGTATAGTAGCCTGGGTTGCAATGGGGTTTAGGGAAGCAGGAGTAAAATGCTATTTTTGTGAACCTGATACCTAAACATCCCAGTGGGGTATTATGTCTGTTTAGACTCCAAGAAGCTGCTTTTCACATCCTTAAAAGACAGGCTGCCCAAGAGAGACAGGGTTAGAGGGGATGTTGTTTTTAATCCTGGAATAAATAAGGCCTTCAATGTCCTACCCCTGCCCTGAGTGACCTGAGCCAGTTCTCTGCTTAGGGTCACTTAGTCACAGGAAGTTGATGCAAAAGGCCTGAGGTAGTTGTTGTTTGCCTAGTTTTGTTTTGTTTTATTTTGGAGAAGTAGCTAGTTGGAGATGAGCAAGGCCTAGAAGATTCCAGCACCTTCACCACCAAATACAGGTTCTCCCTGCTGTTTTCATTTCTTCAAGGTCTCTGCCTGACGGGTTCTTCTGCATAGCGGTACAACGTCTTGCCTTGTGCTTCCCTAAAGGGGCTCGGTGATGGAGTCAGGGTTGGAGTTGGGAAGGGGGAAGGATGGAGCCAACGCCCAGCCCCCCACACTTGCACACTCACACACTGCCATCACACACCCATCTGCTTCTGGCAGAAGACAAGCTCTGACTTTTGGTTTTCTTAGGAAATAAGAAGAGTAAAAAAGTTTCTTCTGTAGTTGTGATTTTTTTCGTAGTTCAGGGTGTGTGTTTGTGTGTGTGTGTGTGTGTGTGTGTGTGTGTGTATAAAACCATCTTGAGGCATACAGAAAAGAAAGGGAGAGAAGGAAATTGGATATTTCACTTAACCTATCTGGGTCTCAGCTTGCTTATCTGTGAAATGGAAAAGTAGAACTAAATGCCTTGATTTAACACCCTTATCTACGGTGGGGAAGGAGCTGTGAAAAGTGGTCCCTAGGCAGAGTAATCACAGCCCACTACCCAATGGATGGTGACTCCCACTGCCTAGAGCAGGACAGTCATTTCTGGGATCATCTAAGGGACATTTTGAAAGATGGTGTGTTTGCCTCTGGCCTCAATTGTCACCGGAACTCGCGCGCGCGCGCACACACACTTATTTTCCCCACAGGTATTGTTTGCCTATGTGAACAAGTGGAAGCAGAAATCGCTCTTCCGAATTATTTAGGAAAGCCAACACGCAATTATGCAAAAGTCTAGATAAGGCTCTCCGAAGCAGAAAGCAGCAGAACGGGAACGCGGGTTTCCCCTTCTCTGGCGAGTACCAGCGCGGGGAGGCTGTTTATCTGTGTCCTGGTGCTGGGACAGGACGCAATCCAATTCCAGTTCTCGGTGGGTTCTGCGGCTCTGTCCCCGGTTCTGCAGTGCGCTCTCTTACTCCCTCTCTCAGTAGTGTCCCTGGCTGTCTCCTTTCCTCCCTCTCCCTGTCCTCTCCCAGCCTCACTCCTCACTACCTATACCCCCCACGTCTTACCCCCACCCTGGGGCGCTGGGTTCCACGCCTCCTCACGAGGTGTGAGCACCCGCGCTGGGCGCCCGTAACGCGGCCCGCCTGTGTCACCACTTCCATCCGGCGGCAGCTGGAAGCCGGGAGAAGGAACCGCACCAATCCCCTCACGCTTCTCTCGGGACGTCTAATCCCATTAGCGCACCTGAAATCACAACCTCGGCTACAAATGCGCGCTTGTTGCGACCCCTCCGAGGGGGCCGCGGTGCAGCAGGAGGCACTCCGACGCCAGGGTCCCCAACCCCTCCCCCCTCCAAGTCCTAAACAGACTCCCAGAGCACACTTGATCTCCGAGTAGATGAGTGCACCCCGGGGTTCACTGCTGCCCCTGAGGAAGAGCCGTCCAGGAACGGAGGCGAGAAGCTTCCAGAATTAGGCCAAGAGGCAGTGGGAGTGGTGATCCGGCGTCCCCGAGTCCAGCTGGGGAGAAAGGCGCCCTCGGATGCTCAGCCCAAAAGCAGCAGAAGACAGAAGCCGGTGCGCCATCGTCGCTGCGCCCCAGTCCGCGGGTCCTTGCGCTCCGGCTCTGGCTCCCGGGCTGCCACCCAACGCTGCCCAAGCCTGACCAACTCCCTCCGGCACAGGCTGAGGCGACCCCCAAAGAGAAAAATAGGATCGCAGTCAAAACTGGCGGGGATGGGGCACACTGGTGGGAGAGGGGACCTTTGCACCTTTTTATCTTCCCAGGGGACACAGTCCCCCAAACCTACGTCCCTGCGCCAAACCAGGTGCGAGCAAACTCCGCGGACCCCGCCGCTGGAAGTGCATCCTGCCAGGACTCCCACCCGACCCAGGGAGTCAGCGCGCCCCAGGGTGCAGGCAGGCCCAGGGCTCTGGGTGGCTCAGGACACGGAGACCGGATCGCGCTGCAGAACACCGCCGGGACTCTGCACCTGGACGCGCACGGGCGACAGGGCACCCTGCTGAAAGGACTGTGCGATGAGAGGTTCTCATTCGGTAAAGAGTGACCCTCCCAGAAGTGGCCGCCGACCTGCCAGTCAATGAAGTTATCCTCCGGGAGCTGGGAAGAAGGGGCGCCTCGCGGGGCTGTGGGCTCGGTTGCGAACCGATGTATTTGTGGCGTATACGTTTATTTCTTCTACTAGTTACCAGTTTTCAAACTGGCCCTTTCTCGCATAAATCGCCTGGAAAAAAAAATGATGTTTAGCTAGCATAGCCATATTCTGACGTTAATTTTTTTAAAAAAGACAAAGAAAGATGATATTTGTTTTTCATTTTTAAATAAGGGCACAGAAAAGCACGTTTTCAGATATTCACAAGTGAATAACTACTCAGCAGGCGTCCTTCAGCTTCCTCTTGTTCTTTGCTCCTCTATGTTTTTGACGCTGCTAGAATTCTTTCTGCGCCGCAGGAAGCCTTCGATGTTTTCCTTATTCATTAGATAGCTCAATGAAATGTTAAAATATTTATTTTTGAATAATCAGTACAATTTTTGCCTGAAGGTTTTCACAAAATATGCCCCTTTATCCAGTCGAACGTGGATGCTAAGCATGGCCAGTGTGACTCATCCTGTTGCTTCAAAGGTAAATGTTTGCTATTAGTGACTAGAGCACGTTCGCCAGACCTCTTCCAGCACTCAGTACTTCAACTATTAGTTTAGAATACATCAAACGTGTATGCACTTGTGATTAGTTCCTAGAAGAATTTTCTACATTTTCAAGCTATTGTTAGAAGGATTTTTTTTTCTTTTTGGTTGGTTTTCTGATCTCGACCAAACAGCATCTCATAAAATGACTCCAAACAGCATCTCATAAAATAATAACCCTTCACAGTTCAGTTGTTTATACTAAAGTTTAAAAGACACCCACCACCAACACCTCCATTTATATAGAACAACTGAAGCTCTAATATAGCAGTGCAAGCAATCTCGCTGCTTTAAGTAGCCAATGTCAGTTCAGGTTCTCTTGATGTATCTATATTTAATCCAATATTTCAAAGTCATTTTGACATAGTGCCACATCGAAATGTATATTGAAGTAGATCATTGAAATATATTTATGCACAATAAAATGTCCTAAAGCTGTCTCCTTTTCACTATTAGGTTTTTATTAAAAGACACCCTAATACCTAGTCATGTGCTGGCAGGTTTTATTAAACTGCGATAAGGAGTTTTAACTTCAGAAAAGCACATGAACAGTTTTAAAAGCACTTGCACCAAAGTCTATGTCTCTTGGACCAAAATCAGATTGACTTCTCCACGTATATGTGTGTGTGTGCACACACACACACACACACACAAAACACACACATAGATATATATATACACATATATATACACATATACACACATATTTACATATACATATATATACACATATATACACATAGATATGTATACACATATATATTTGGGGGGGCATTGGGCTTATTTGTTTCTTAAGTCACAAAATCACTTCTCTATGGTAATAGTGATTACTTCAGAAAATGTCACTGTCAAACAGAGGTCAAAGTTAGCTTCATGCCTTTTTTTTTTTCCCCCACAAAGCTTCCACAATGCTAGAGCTCTATAAATGTTTTCTTTTTTAAATCACAACCAAAATGTGCACAACGTTTTTTAATGTTTAAGAGAACATCAAATGGTCTCTGCTATATGAAGGTGTCTGACTATGAATTTCACCCACACTTTCTACCACTTGTGCTCTCCAAGTAAAAACACTGAAGTTTCACATTTTCATCCCAAATTTCCAAAAGGGAACTGCACTAAAATTTTTATAATTAACAGTGTCATTTCCCCTCTCCTAAAGGTTTTTTATTCTTGATTACCAAACAATATTACTTTCCAAATTCCAAGAACTTATTTGTATATCCTGGATTATTGAGGCAGTAGATAGATTTAACTTGACTGTCAAGCAAATTCACTCTCAGTGTTAAGCAACCACTACTGTTTTTTGTTTTTGCTTTTGTTTTTTTGGAGTTGTTGAATCTGTCCTATCTTCCTTTCTTCCTTTCTTTTCCCAAGCTGTCTTCACAAGTTTGGACATATGGGTACACACACATGCACAGCTGTATTCAATGTAGGTTTTAGCTTTATGCCTTAATCAAGCATTTGAGCCATACACCTATGATTGATATCATATCCTATCTTTGGATTTGAAAAACGTGATTAGACCGCAAGACCTGTCCTATGAGTCTAAGTTGGGTACTGTGATTTTCTCTTGTTAGTTACCAGCACCAGATCATACCCCCAACCACCACCTCCCACCCCCATAAAACACCAGATTAAAGTTTGTCATCAAGGCTGCAGTTTTTCTATTGTCCAGTAGACGGCACAAAAGATCAAGCCTTCAAATGCTAAACAATTCAAGGCTGCTGTGGTTTGAAGTTGTGTGTGTGTGACGTTCTTTAAAATAGCTAACCAGCCAGCACTGTATCTGTGAGGCAGAGAAGTACCGCAAAACTTAAGATAACTCACTAAAGTTTTGAAATGTAATGATAGAAAAAGGTTTTGTATATGTCAACAAAATGCCGCTTCAGAAAAATACACTTATAAATAAATTCAGAGAAAAATGTTACTGAGAAATTTATTATTTAAAAGTTATCTTTATAGAAATTAAAGTGAGAGAAATTACAGGGCATTTTATTTTTAATTAAAAATAAAGAAAGTATCTGCACCACGAGACTTGAAGTTTCTAAAGTGGAACTTTGCACGATGCATCTGTGTTTTTTATTGCATTTAACATACAATTCAGTCCACAAAATTGAAGATTGTATTTCAAATGCACTTACACATAAATGCATATATAATAGGTACTTGGGAAGGGGAATAAATTATCTCAATGAAGTTTTGTGGGATAGCTTTTGGGGGATATTGGAGAACAAGGCCACTAGAAATAACAGTTGAGACTTTGCCTCTTTCAGAGCAATGCATGACTTTGGCTAATATTTATATTTTACTAAAAGGCTTCTATTTCCTTTTCATTCTGCAGACACTCCTTATGTAGAAGTTTGGGGGGGAGGGTAAAGTGCGGGCTAATAACTCATTTCCCAGTTAATTTTATTAAGAATTTATAGCACTGTTTAGAAAGTTTTAAGACAACCATAAATTTTATTAGGAATACTTTATTAAGCCCTCCATTTAATTAATAAAAGACCTCTATAACTTCTGAAAATGTCAGAGCTAGTAATTATGTTAACCAGTGTAGTTTTTTCCCCCTCTAGAGACCAAAGCATTTTAATGATTTGAAATAGAATAGTAAGGAAAGCACCTCCCTCTCACCCCCCTTTTTTTTTTCTTCTTAACTTTTGCATCATCCAGTCAGAATATAGTAACTTAGGTATTTTCCCTGCAACCGTTGGAAAGCCTAAGCTGACCTCTCATTGACTTTTGAACTGGACCCGGACATTCTTTGTTTTCTGAAACAAAATGCAGTAAACAAATCTTTTAGTCCTTATAGCCTGTAATGCTTTGGAGCACTTGATTAAAGTTCTCCCTAATCCTTTCAGTTAACCCCCTTTGATATCACCTAACCAGGTTTCCCCCTTTAATAGATCTCTCAATCATTTATTTCACTTTTCTCACAGCCATTTATTAGCTTTGACTTCTTGGTACCTTTCTCATATCACCTCCAGGCTCTTATCTCCAGCATTCCTCTATTATCTGTACTAGCTTTCAAATCTATTTTCTTTAAACTGTCTTTCCCTCCCTCCTCTTATTTCTGTTTTTTTGAAATGCGAATGCTAATGAGGGGGAGAGATGCGGAGAATGAATGTTTTTGAAATACAAACACCAAGCCTCCACACCACAGGACAACCTAAAAACCAATCACAACATTTCAAGGGACATCTTAAAGTTTGGTGGCAAATGATAAATCCTTATCATTTTGTGAACACAGCTGCCAAACTCGATTGATTAACAGGCTTTTGTTTATTCTAGGCTGGCAAATACACACACATTTTACCTTAAGAGGTGCCTCTTTTAATTTCTGAGGGTTTTGGAGCTGACTCATCAATGTGACGTTTTGGGACAAAAGCCTAATTTAGGATATAGGTCTTTCCAGAGGCACAATTCCTTATAGAACATAAAGTCCAGGGAGTTCTCCGAGACGACTTTAGCAGCAGCTCAGAGGAGCACTGAGGGCTTGAAATGCCTCCATATAGGAGGGTGTAAACAATGGAGACCAAAGGCCCAATCTGCCTCCTTTTGTCACCGTTCTCTATCTCTGGAAAGATGCTCCGAGATAAGAAGGATGAGAAAAGAATGGAAGGCCTGAATCGCAAGAGCTAGGGCCAAGTGTCAGAATTTTTCACCAGGCCAAGTTTTCGCAAAATAAAAGTGCTATTGCCTTAAAAAAGCAACTATCTGAAATAAGTTAGGAATAGGTGCTGTCACAAAATGGGCACAAATATCGAGAGTAGTTTACTAAGATACCTAGACCTGTCCCTCCATTTTTTTCCTTTTAATAGATGATTAATTGCTGCCCTGCTAAAGGAGTTTTTTTTTTTTTTCTTTTTTATGGCTACTATATTGCAACTCTAGACATCCTCTGTGCGATTTCTCTCAGCAAGCCCCAACTGTAATAACTGTTTGCTAATTGTAAAATCCTTATCCAGAATGAGGTTTGGGCAAACAATTTGTACTACTGTAATTACATTGTAAAAGTGTTTAGTCCCTTGATTGTTCAGAATTAATTGTATAAAGGCCTAGAAGTTATATTAGGTTCACAGTTAAAAATGGAAAGACTGTGTGTGTGTGTGTTGGTGGGGGGTGGGCACTTTTCAAAACTACTGAGTTGATTTTAAGTCCACAAACTCAAACAATCTCATTCTTTAAGGAAAATTTGTGTGTAGGTTATTTAAAGTACATTTTTATGGTTATCTGGCACATCATGGTTAAAGCACGCAGTAGTCTAGTCTTCCTCCTACTTTGAAGATTTTGGTTATGTTTGCATAGGGTGACTTACCTGAACCTTCTTTTTTCATCAGTGCTAGAAAACAAAAGAAAAAGATTACTGGAAAGCAACAATACAAAATAAATCCTGTTGTCAAATATACACGTATATACTGACCTTTTCCAAATTTGAAAACGTGGCCGCAGAGTTGTGGTAACTCCAAGCCCGTTACCTCTTTGCCGAAGAACCCCTAAGGCTGTTAAAGACTACAGTCCTCTAAGTATATTTCGCAGTAAATTTCTCTCAGTTAAATTATACTTACACAATTTCCCTCGCAGTTCATTTAAGGATCGTAAACGTAGATGTGTCCTGTCGGTGTTTGGTTTGACCCCCACCTCCTACCCACGCTTCTCCCTCCTACTCCCGAGTCGCGCAGATGCCTAGCGGACCTACTGCGGGGACTAGGATCACACCCCCCGCAAGCAGCCGTCGGAAGGAGCTCAGGTATCTGCCGAAGTCGGTTGGGATTCCGGGAAGGAGTCGCAGACAGCCAGCCCAGCTTAGTCCTCTCCCTAAGCGGAAAAGGAGCGTGCTGCCTGACCTAGCCAGCGCAGCCTCCCAAGGATTGAACAGAAATCGCCTTCCTGAGACGGGGAGGTTCCACCTTGGCCTGAAATTCTGCTTCCAAGTTCATGTTGTGGGACCGGGGCGGGGGGGGGGGGGTGCGCCGGGGGGGGGGGGGGGGGGGGGGGAGGCCGGGAAGTGCGGGCAGGGGCATAAAGGCGCTGGTAATGTACCTGGCTGCCCACCCCCCTCCGTCCCGAGCTTTTATTCGCGGGCTTGTCTTAACCTCCCAAGTGATGTTTTAGGGCGTTTGTGCCAGAAAACCTACACATGTATGTGATGGAAAAAACTAAAAGATCCTGAAACTTAAGCGTCAGAAAAAAGGAGGAGAAACAGAGAGAAAGAAAAAAGAGGAAGCAAATGATAAGGGATCCTGGAGATGGTTTAAACACACACTCACACACCCCCCTTTCAAGGCAAAGCGCTTCTGAAGGTTTTGGGAGAACGTGTGTCAGCCAGTACGGAGTTGGGGGCGGGGAAGGGTGCAGTGCAGGAGGCTGGGAAGGCTCATCTGCTCGGCTTTATGGAAACGCTCCACTGTTTGGGGCAACCAACCCCGCGTTGACTCCTGCAAACACTAAAGGAAGCGATAGATGTCGCCTAGGGAGACTACGGACGCTCGGTGGAACTTCATTGCAGACCTGTGTTCTGATGCTCGCCCTGTGTCCCCTGCTCCTTGGAAGCCCACTCTATAGAAACTTCAGTCCTACCTCGCAGACAGGCGCAAATTCTCTTTTACTTTGCGCTTAAGAGTTGGCTTCAATACATTTTGGAGGTCCTAACCTTTCCTAAACAATCTCCGGATGAAGGGATACCCCCAATCTTTCTCAAAACTCTTCCCCCTACCTACAACCCCGCGGGGGTGAGGGTTCAGTCCGCAGCTGGCGAGTGGGACGTGAGTGGGTGGGGGCGATGCGGACGCGGGCGGGCTGCTTGGAGGGAGTCAGCCTTTTGGCCACCTTCAGGGCGGGAATAGGGACTGGCAGTTTGCATTCCCCGCAGATCGAAGCTCCCTGCTGATCGATTATTTGATAATTGATTTTCCCCGCAGCCAATGCGCGGCTGCCTGGGCGGGGGCGCCTCCTGATTGGCCGAGCACTCCTCCACGGCTGCCTACCGAGATTTGGGTGAGCTCATTTTCCAGTCGACCGCAGGGGGAGTTTTCTGCGAGGTTTCAGCTGGAGGGAGGGGGAAGAATCCTCTCCGAGCCGAGCGAGCTGCGAGCCCTGCTTGTGGATGTGAGGTTTCCAGCCGCTGGTCGAGCTGCTGCGGCTGACCAATTTCGGCAGATCAGAGCCCAGCGGACAGAAATATAAATACGAAAATAACGCCACTAAATATAATCACAAGGGAGAAGCTTAGAGCGGGAGAATAAAGGGGGGGGGGGGGAATTAAAGCTCAGGCCATAGGTGTTAAAGTTAAAAACAAAACAAAAAAACAGTGGCTGGTTGGAGCCTCCGAGTTGTAGGTACGGGCAGCTTTTGTCTGAAATCTCAGCTTCCGAAGCGGATTTATTTTTCTCTGGCACTGGGAGGTTTCGCCAAGCCGGGTTGGGGACGGGAAAGGAGCGCGGCGAAGGATGTCTGGGGTGGTGAGGGCAGGGCGTCGCTGGAGAAAGAGATAGGGGGACGCGAGGTTCTTACAGGCCCGGGAGAGGTCGAGGCTGGAGCCCCCTCCGCGCCTCTAAGACAAAGGCAGCGGTGGCTGCAGCCCGAACCTAGCACTCCGGCAGCGTCGCGCCGCGCCCTGGGCGCACGGCCGCCTCACCCCGAGCGGGTCGGAGAAAGAGCCTCCCTCCCAGCAGCTCCCCGGCCCCTGCTCCACCCGCGAGGTCTGGGCGCTGCGAGCCCGAGCTGGGTTTCGCTTTCCGACGATCATAAATAGCTTGGTGTTTGTAAACAGGCGCCGGGGGCACATTCCCCGCGCTCAGCTCATTGTTCCCTCCCTTCCTCTCTACTTCGCGCTGGACGCCTAGGCTGAGGCTGGGAGCCGCCGGGGCTAGGAGGTGGAGGAGTCCAGACCCAAAGTGACAAAATGCTAGCATTTTCTTTTCCCCAGGCGGGCGTCCACCTCTAACAGCAAAGAAACCTCTAAGCTGGGTCTGCAGAAAGCCCGAGCCACCTCCACCCCACGTTCTCAGGACTCCTTAACAGAGGTTTTCCCAGCCCGGCTTCTCCCTCCTCCTTCTGCTCCAAGCTCCCGGTTTGACTTTTCTCCTTGCAGTGTTTAGTTCTGAGAATTCAGTACTTTGCGCATCACCCCCTGCCCCGAAAAACACTGGCAGACCCCAGTAATTTCGAGGAAAGTCATGAAGTCCATGCGCGGAGCCCTGTGCAAAATAACTCCCGCTGCTGCCTGCCCGGCGTTGATTCCCAATTTATTTCAAGAGAGTCGGCTTTGGGGAGAGAGTCTGCAGGGGGAGGGAAAGAAAAGAATACTGAAAATAAAGCCGGCGGCCGCGGGCTACTGCCTGCGTTTGTGTGCGTGTGCCCTGGGTGTGTGGTGTTTGTGCCTGGGCGTGCGATTTAATGGAGCGCCTCTCTGCCTCTCCAGTGCGGCCAGAGCTCGCTTTGCGCACCCACCCCTGCCGAGGAGCCTACTTGCTGCAGCCCAATGCATTGTGTAAGACGCGACCTGTTATGGCCACCACTACTTCCGGGTTCTAGCATTCTGGTCGGAATCCACCTCTCCGCCTGTGCAACACACACTTTACACACGCACGGGGACTGCAAGCGGGCAGCATCGATCGTGGCTCCTTTAAGACAAACTCAGACAGACATTTTTTTTAACCCTCCTCCTCTAATCTCCCTCCAGTGCAGCACTTGCAAAGAGAGGGGGAGAGAGGGAGAGAGAGAGAGAGAGAGAAAGAAAGAGAGAGAAGAGAGAAACTGATTAGGAATTAGGACTGATTCAAGGGAAGCGAGCGCTAGGGCTTTGTGCATTTGAATATTAACATTTGAGGTGTTCTGACCAGAAGAAGACAGAGCGGATGATCATTCATTCACCACGTTGACAACCTCGCCTGTGATTGACAGCTGGAGTGGCAGAAAGCCATGAGATTTGGTAGTTGGGTCTGAGGGGCGCTCTTTTTTTTTTCTTTTTCTTTCTTTCTTTCTTTTTTTTTTTTTTAACTGATTTTTGGGGGAGAGAAGATCTGCTTTTTTTTTTTTTTTTTTTTTTTTTTTTTTTTCTTTTTTTTTTTTTTTGCCCCCGCTGCTGTCTTGGAAACGGAGCGCTTTTATGCTCAGTGACTCGGGCGCTTTGCTTCAGGTCCCGTAGACCGAAGATCTGGGACCAGTAGCTCACGTTGCTGGAGACGTTAAGGGATTTTTCGTCGTGCTTTTTTTTTTTTTTTTTTTCGGGGGAGTTTGAATATTTGTTTCTTTTCACACTGGCCTTAAAGAGGATATATTAGAAGTTGAAGTAGGAAGGGAGCCAGAGAGGCCGATGGCGCAAAGGGTACGTATTAAAAAACAATTGTGGAACTCAAATGTGAGATTAAATTGAAACGTGGCCGAAAGACACTGCTAAAAAGTTTCCTTTTTTTCTCTCTCTCTTTTAAAAAATGAGGCTCCTAAAGCAGTGGCCTAAAGCGAGAGGATTTATTCAATGCATTTGTAGACTTATGTATGTTACTTGGAGTTGTTAATTAAAGGAATCAATTTATCTATAGATTCCTAACCAGCAGCTATATAAATAAAAATGCAAGCTCAAACAATCATCTTTTTTTTTAAACTAGATACCTAATGCTGTAATTTGAACATTCAGAGATCAGAAGTTTAAAGTTATGTTTAAACTAAAATATGCAGCTGGAAACTTCTGGTATGTTATTGATTATGCTCATCTTTAATATCACTAGAAGTATTTAGCTTTTTAAAGGAAATAACTGTCATAGTATAGCCAATTTTTTGGTCAGAAAACATTCATCTTTTTATAGTAATTTCAATTTGTATAGATTTGTATACAAGGCAATATTTTGCAAGTTTCTCTTAGATAAGCCCTGTACTAATTGAATACTAAGCACACAGTTACTCCCTCTAAAAATGCAATACTAATTTCCCCATATTTCTTTTTCAATGGAAATGCAGTGAGAGTAAAGTGAGACAATGACAACCCAACTGAGGTAGTTTCTTAAAAGAAAGGGGGTCTACAAAAAGCCTTCCTTGCATAATTTGTGTCCTGGCCCTCAAAGCCCTGTTTGCAAAAGAAAGTTACTAGGCTGACACATTTTTCTTTACTCCCTTGGTTCAGGCAAATGTCAGCGTTCTTCCAAACTCTTTTCACACCTCTGGCTTTAAGGAGATGAAAGTGGCAATTCCTCCTTTCTTTGAAAATCATTTCACTCTCAGCGCCTCCAAATCTTGGGAAAATAACTTGCCTGGAATGAACCAATTAGAAAAGTCTAAATAGCTAAATTTCACACACAAAAAATAATGACAATCAATATGAAAGTAGTTTTTTGTTTTTTGTTTTTTTGGTTTTTTTTTTTTCTGAAAGAGGAAGATGGGAGGTTCTCTGTGCATTTGCTTTTGAATTTGCTTTAAACCTGGTGAGTAACATTTGCCTCCTTGACTTCTAGTCTGGAAAGAAAGTTCATAAGAGTAAACAAGAAAATAGAATATTAGCTGCTTCAACTATAGATTTTTCTTTAACTTTGGGGGTGGGGAATTGCCCAATTCTAAATCCAGCTCTAATGTTCAGGAAAAGCTACCCTTCTTTGAGTTTCACTTATAAGGGGTCAGTTAGTTTTGTATAATTAGCAGAGTTTGTCTTGGAAAGCAAAAGAAATGCAGTGTCTTGCAGGACTGGCTAACCTCACGCCGGCAGGGAAATAAAATGAGAAGCCTGTCTAAATTCACGTGCTTGGCGTAGCTGTTCCCATCATAACTTTTTTTTTTTTTTTTTTTTTTTTTTTAATTCCCCCTGATGTGAAGGGGCTGTGAAACTAGGCGGGTTTGCTGCAGTGTCCTGGCACGTTTTATTATTGTGATTTTGAATTTCTTCCTCCAGAGACATGCCCGTTTCACCTTCCACCCTCCGGAGAATGCTCTTTCTCTCCTTCTTTCTTCTTTCCTTCTTGCCAAAGGAGCCTGAATTTCTGAACTAGTTGATAGGGACACAAGTTAGGGCAAGATCATTCATCCCAGATGAGTCTCGCTGAGAATTCTATAATTTTTACTTAAAGCCTTAATTTTAAAATAAGAAAACTCAGCTTTAGAGATGAAAGGCCACCGAATTCCGGGTGGAAGGATCCAGCTGGACTAACCTTATATAAGCTCGGTGGTGCCTTGCCGTTCTCCCATTTGCCCGCCTGGCCTCCTGAACCTTCTTTTTCTCCTGTTTGTCATGCAGTACGACGATCTACCCCATTACGGGGGCATGGATGGAGTAGGCATCCCCTCCACGATGTATGGGGATCCGCATGCAGCCAGGTCCATGCAGCCGGTCCACCACCTGAACCACGGGCCTCCTCTGCACTCGCATCAGTACCCGCACACAGCTCACACCAACGCCATGGCCCCCAGCATGGGCTCCTCTGTCAATGACGCTTTAAAGAGAGATAAAGATGCCATTTATGGGTAGGTACAATGGGCAGCAGGTTAACTAGTTGAGACTCAATGCTTCCCTCTTTCCCTGTGCCCTTGGTAAGAGGAAAGTCAGAGTTCTCTGGATTGGATCTACATCTTTGGTGACTTTTCATTCACATTGCATGGAGAATTTGGGGAGGTGACCTGCCATCCCCGAAGCCTTACATCTCCATACACACTCTGTGCACATTCAGTGCCCTGCTCCACCATGGCAGTGCCCGCAAGGGGGTCCCAGATCAGAAGAAGCCGGCTAAAGGGCCCTTGTCCCCTCTCACACTCCCTCAGAGGGCTGGAGTCCTTCCTCGCTCGATTTCGCCTGAGAGCGTTAGGGGTTTCTAAATGTAGGCGCCTTTGTGTTGGAACGAAACTTTTAGTTTAAGGGAAAATCTCTTTTAAGCCACTGATTGTTCTGACTTGCTAAGTTTACTCAGCAGCCTTATGCTGGCTCTGCCACTGCACAATAAAACCAAGGCAGGACAGTTGCAGGTCAAGCAAGGGGGAACATGTTTTGCATTTAGGGAGTTTGACCACTGAAGTCAAGGAGAGGAGCTTGCTCTGAATTGTTACACACATTAAGAAAGTTCTAGATGTTTTAGCACTTTGTGCTCAAATGTGAAACCTGCAGGATTTAGAAATAAGTAAATTCGGGGCGCTCTTCCTCGGAGGTTGTTTTCTGGCCGCGGTTTACAATGCTTTCTCCTCCGCCATTCGATTAGACCCTGGACTAGCAGAATCCTTTGAAACTCACTTGTGCCTACTGTGTGCCGATGAATTTGGGAACCTCGTTTTACTTTGCAGAAACTTTTATTTCTATTTATTTATTTTTAAAAAATCAGAACCCACTGACCCTCCGTGGCAAAAGAATATATATATACTCTTTTTGCTTTATTTTCTGATCCCTTGTGCGATGGGCTTGTTTAAATCCCACCGTTCTGTCTGCAGCGTTAACTACAAGTGATTTAGGCTCTGGGACCGAACATTTGGGGAAGCTTTCTAAAGGACCCCAAACTGTTAAATTCCCAGCTGAGCAGTGAGAGCTAATAAAAGACTTGAGATACCTCCTTGAGTATTAGAAGAAGCTTTTCTTTCTTCCTTTCTTCTTCTTCTTCTTCTTTTTCTTTCTTTTTTATGGGCTGAGACAAGCGACATCTAGGCCCCTCGCAATACTAGCTGCTTTGCCACTTCGCAGAGACAAAATGAAAGGCTGTACCGCAGGAACATTTGAAGGAACTTTCTTTGGGGGGCGGTGGGGGCCGTCTGCGAAGGGAGGGGAGTGTGCGAGGAGCTGAGGAGGAGCCTCCCGGCTCTCTGAGGGTCTTGGGGTTGGGATCCCTAGGTGCAGCCCGTTGACAGTCGGCCCCACAGCCATGGACGTCCTTTCCCCAAGTTAGCTGAGCGCCTGCACCGAGATCCCCCGAGCCTGGGCTTCGCGCGGCCGCCTAGGAGGAACCCGCAGGAACCAGCCCTCCCCACCCCTCCGCCCGGCGCCTTTCTCCTCCACCAGATCCTGGATGTGCAGTGGAGGGGACGAGGGCTTGTCGGGTGGGAAACTTAATTCAAAATGGCTGCTGGAAACGCTTGGGTTTTATTCGTAGCAAATGTTGCCAATTTCTCCGGCCAGATACGCTAAACCGATCCTCAGATACCGTCCATGGCTCAGGGCCTCCGACTTCAGGGCTCCAGGAGGAAGGGGAGGTGAGCGGTCACCTGGGTCGGGGGGCGAGGGGGGGGAGGAAAAGGAAAAAAGTAGATGACACAATCCGAGAGGGGGTCTGTTCCTCTTGCTCCTCCGGCTGTTTTTCTTGGGCACCTTTTTCCATTGACTGGGGACTAACCATTATGTTGTTTGTGACTGTTGTATTTTCTTGCAGACACCCCCTCTTCCCTCTCTTAGCACTGATTTTTGAGAAATGTGAATTAGCTACTTGTACCCCCCGAGAGCCAGGGGTGGCGGGCGGGGACGTCTGCTCGTCAGAGTCTTTCAATGAAGATATAGCCGTGTTCGCCAAACAGGTCAGCAAAATAAATGTTAAAAAGTAAAAGAAACAAAAGGAGAGCCCCCCCTTCCCCAACACACAAACGCGCGCGCGCGCACACACACACACACACACACACACACACACACACACACACACACACGGCACACTTTCAAAAGTAGCCAGCACATAGTCGGCCCTAAGCCATGAGTGTTACCTCCAACCTCAGATTTTCTTTCTGTCTGAGTGTCTGTTTGCAGATAACTTAAAATCACCCATCTGCATCCCCACTCACCCTCCAGAAAGCAAACGTGGAGAGCTCACTGCAGAATGAAATCTAGAACACCACGGTTGTAGCTGCTGTGGACTTGGCAGGCTGAGCAGCCTCCCTGAGAACCGTAGTTGCTAGTAGAAGTAAGACTGAGCTCTGGGCTTGTTTTCAGCTTAATTCACACTGAAATGTTTCTGCGCGGGACGAACTCGGTGTCACCGGGTCCCTCCCGAAGGGTTACATCCTGCCCCCAACAGGGTAATGAGGCAAGAAACTAGGAAGGCGACCAGATTTCAAATTTTTCTTTCTTTTTTCTCTCCCCTCCCTCTCCCCTCTCCTTCTCACTTGTATTTAGATTCGCGCAGAAAAACCTCTATTTTCTTCTAATCCAGAACTGGATAACTTGGTAAGAGCGGACCCCTATCCCCCCACCCCCATCCCCCACCTCCCACCTCCAGCGCCCTCAGCTTTGCTTTGAGAGCCCTGAGATTTCTAGACCGGTCTTCCCGTGCCTGCAGGTTGGCTGCAAATGTTTCTGTCCACGGACAACTGGTCCGGGACAAGATCCCGGGGAAATAAATTCATCTCGAGAGGGGCCGGGCGAGCCGGCGCTGGGAAACGCGAGCTTTTGTTTTTTATGACAGCCGGGCTGCGCAGCTCTAATCAGCGCGGGGATTTATCTCCCGGCCTGTCAGCGTGTGTGCTTAAACTTTGCGGACTTCCCAGCCCTCTAAGTCCCATCACGAGGGCAGCCACCGGACCAGAGCCCCTAAACAACCAGTTTGCCTGAAAGGTGTAAGGAAGGCAGCAGAAACTTTGCAATGGGAAAAGCCACAGTTTGAGGGCCATTTGAAATATTTTTCTGTCCAGTCCTTCCAAGGACACATTTAGTCCAGTGTTGTGGCCCTTTTGGGGTGGGGTGGGACCAGTGGCACTGAGAAAGGGGAGAGCCATGGGGGAGGAGAGTGTTTATGAGCCCCACTTAGATGCTCTGTTGTTGTTTTAGCTATTTTTTTCTCCTTAAGAAATATAAACCTCTAGATGGTACCCAGTTGCTGCTATTAAGTTTTAGTGTTATTGCCATAAATCAAAATAACTCTATTTACTGGTGGGAGGGGGTGGGCTGGAGATGGTAGAGCTGTGACAGCCAGTTTTCTGCAAGCAGGAATGGGGTGCTTATTGTTTTTGTATCTTTGCAGATGATTCAAGCCATACAAGTATTAAGGTTTCATCTGTTGGAATTAGAGAAGGTAATTTCTCTAGCCTCTTTTCCTTTTACTTACCCCTTACCCCGAAACACACAGAGGGGGAGGGTTCAGAATGGCTGAAGTTCAGCCTTCTGATACATTTGCATAAATGTCTTTCTTTCTGGTAATTAGTGTCAAGGCCAATCTTAGCGTCCATTTCTCTTCGCAGTTTAATTACAATTTCAGCCACTAAAACCGGGATCACAAACGCCCTAGCCTTGTGTTCATTCTTAATAACTTGCTGGCTTTGTGTAAATAGTTGCAATTCTGTGCATCCCAGCTGATGTTTAGAATGCTGCTCTGAGGTGGTTTCACAGGTTAATACCTCTGTTGTCTCTTCTCATCCTCTTCCTCCTCTTCTTTGCTACCTCTGAGGGAGAAAAAAGTTTTGTTCAGTTGTTGTGAGTTTCTGGAAGACAGTCCTGAGGGCAGCGGCAGATCAGACACAGGGGAGAGGCAGAAGGGGAGAAGGAGGAGGAGCGGGAAGGAGTCTGGAGGAGGTGGTGGGGAGGCACATTAAACGTTTTACAGAGACAAAGCAGAGTTGATAGTTGTGTCAATTTCTTGAATCTGTGAATCCTGCACACACCCCACTTTCACACTCAGGAAAGGGTGTGGGATAACATGATTTTGCTAGCTGTTCTATAAATCTCAGCAATAAAAACTTAATGCATTGTAATTCAAACTAACATTAAATTGCAAGCACACTGGGGTTTCTTGTGAATTTTTGCATGTCACTGATGCCTGGGGCCTGTAGGAAACCTCCGCACTTACACCTAAATATTTTGAGGCATTCCTTCTCCTTTTTGTAAAAAAAAAGAAAAATCAATTTGATATGTTTTTGTGGCTGTATGTTTTCTTATATCAGGAGTACTGGCAACTTGATTTCCTTCCATTTTTTTTTTTTTTTTAAAGAAAGTGTTCTAAAATATGACCCTTAGAGATAAAAACCTTTATTACAAATATAATAAGGACTTGGGTTGTCAGGCATGTATTCTATGCCACCACAGTACAGGTTCTTTGGAGAATATATATGTGCATATATACACAGATATACATTTTTTCCTTAGACACATTGGAAAGGAATTTATGATAAAGTCACTGGATGAAATTAAATAGTTTACCTTAAATGTCACCTACGCAGGTCACCTCTCTAATGACCACAGCCCCAGGAGCAGATGAATTTAACACGGGTGTTGAATATGTTGTAGCCTGTGAATCATCTTGTCACTGTCAATTTTCTGGGATATCTCTATTTTGCAAGAAAAGAAAGTTATTCCTAATTCTGGATGCATCTGGGGGTCTCTGGAGGACAATTGCCCTGTGTTTCCCCTATTTGGAAGTTTGGATCTCACAAGGGGAGTGGATTGCACTTGTCAATGTCATTTATGCACTCCTGATTATATTCCCATTTTTTTATTTCTGTCATAATGTAGGTACACGAATTATGTGACAATTTCTGCCACCGGTATATTAGCTGTTTGAAAGGGAAAATGCCTATCGATTTGGTGATAGACGATAGAGAAGGAGGATCAAAATCAGACAGTGAAGATATAACAAGATCAGCAAATCTAACCGACCAGGTACGCGCTTTTCAATTTCAACATCCCTGGGAAAAAAAAAAATCTGTATGCATATTGCTTGCTGGGTCACTACCACCTCCTTTTATTATTTGCATATGATTAAGTCCCTTTTAGATACATTTCCATCGAAATGAAAATTTTTGAATAATGTGGCTATTATTGCTTCATTAAGGCTGGCTCTGGGATTCGACCTGGAGAGATGAGCTTGTAAAAGCTTTGCTAGCAAACTTGACCTGTTTCTTGTCGCTTTTAATTTTTGTCTTTATTTTATTTACCCTCTACAATAATGGGAGTGTTAACTGCCAGTGACCGCCTCTGATTGTAGGGGCTTTGTTCTGGAGCATTTTCCCCCCTTCTATCTTCAAGAAAAGAAAAGTGTAGGGTCTGCTTATTTCTTATTTTATTAGGAATAAATCCAAGATAGGTGGTCTAAGAGAGACAGCGAGGGTTTGAAATCTAGCAAATGCTGGCTATTTTCTCCCTGTCTGTACGGTTCATTAGCCTGTCTTGTCAGTTTTCCTCGGCCGAACGCTTCTAGACCTCACTGAACATTGCTTTGTGTGGTGTTCACTGCAAGCTCGCCCATTTTATTGTACTTAATAGAAAAAATAAGACCAGGCTGAGGTTATAAAAACAGATAAATATGGACTTTTCCCCTCCTTCTTTCCACTCATCCTCCAGCTGGTATGTGCTCTGGGCCCTCTGGGTTGGCAGCTTGTGGACATGTCAGCATCAGGGGAACCCCGGCGGCTCCCTGGGTAAGGAGGGTGGGGGAACTCGCACCGCCTTTGCTCTCAACTGAGGGTTGGTTTGCTGCGCTCCCTCCTCTCCTGTCCTCGCTCCAGGCCCTTCTTCCGATGCGTTACTAAGTAGGGACGACTTTTATTTGGAGTTGCTGAGGGAATTTCTCTCTCTGTGTCACCCCAACACCACTCTTTGCTCCCAGGGTGCCTTTCTCTCTCCTGTGGCTGTATCTCTGGATTGGTCCAAAGGAGTTGCAAAAATGCAATGAAAGTGAAAACGTGTGGAGTGAGTGAGATGAAACAGGGCTCAGAACAGTTCTGTTGCGAATTGTTGCAAGGCGTCTGGAGATTTGGGTAGCTGGCCTGCTCTGCACCCTCCCAACCTTCCCCCCTGTATAAGTGAAGGCCCAGAGTTGTTTCTCTTTCTGACTCGGCACGTGAGTCCAGACTTGGGGGAAGAGATCAGCCTGCCTTTGTTAAGCCAAAGGCCAGCTACTCTGCAAGCTCTGCCATGATCTCTGTTGGCCAGTGGCTGTCTTGTACAGTCCTTGTCGGAGTGCCTGACACCTGGTTCTTAGTGTCATCTTATGGTTTTCTTCTCTCAACATCATCCTCTTAAAATACATTCTCAGCTTGATTTTCTCTGGGCAACCCCCGCGACACAGGCTGAATTCCTCTTTTGCCCATGGGGAGCGGGAAACAGGCAGAGCAGAGATTTAAAAGTGCCAATGTGCCGGGTCCGCACTGTGATCTGGAGAGTTGGAAACTTTCGGCAGTGTAGACGAGTGCACAGAACACGCAGAGTGCGCAATCCCGGTGCGGCCCCACAGAGGTGGGAAAACTGCAGGCGGCTCCCAGCCTTGGCCCCCGAGGGCTGCCTGGGCCTCAAGTCTGGTTCAACCCGCCAGCCTTCGCCCGGGAGCTGTTGAGTGCAGATTCTGCTGAGGAACCCTCGAGTAGCTGCTGTGGAATAAAAATTGCAATCCAACAAGCCTAACTAGAAAATGGGATTCTAAAAGCTCCGGAGTGCTGGGTACATAAAGCTATTTGAGCAAATTACAAGAATCGCTTAGGGGCATGAATGAAATCAACACTTTAATTGCCTCCAAAATGAAGATTTATACCCCATTTTCTCAAGGAATCATTATTTTATTAAAGTCAAAGATAAAAGAACAAAGTTATGGGGATTTTTTGGAGGCGGGAGAGAGAATACAAAAATTAATATATTATCATGGATCTCCCCCCTTCTCCTTCCCTAAACTTTGGTTACCCAATTCCCTTAACTTAAGATATGCAAAGATTGGTATGCAATTGTATTGGATAAAAATTCGCATTTTATTCTCTTCTACCTCTAAAATGAGAATCTGATTTCTGGTCCCCGCTGGTTAAGAGTGGGCTTCGACGCTTTGGCTGAGCTCGTGGCGCTGTTGGCCTTTGCGCGTGGGCTTGCTTGTGTGGCCCCCTGGGGCTCACCCAGGTTTCAGCTGGTCGGAGGACAGCAAACTCAAGGTCAGGTTTGGAGAGGGGAGTGCAAAGCGCTGGGCGCATGTGGTACAGTGCCACGGGCGCCGGTGGGCTCCACTGCCCTGGGGAGCTGAGGCGCGACGAGTGAAGCACCAGGGCGCCTGCTGGGCGCCAGTTCTCCGGACTGGAGCCTGCTGGCCTGTCCCTCCGGGCCGCTGAACCCCTAGTGCGGCGTCCTGGGGGCCAGGCAGGAAGGATGGCCTCTCCACCTGTCTGCGAATGCAGCCCAGCCAGTTTGAGCCTCCGCAGAGGGTGCGCTCCGGGACTGGACGCTTCTCGTGCTGTGAAAACGCTGGGCCTTGTTAGCTCATTAACCCCTCTGTCTCTAGGGCCCGTTGGCGGCACGATTTATTTTATTTTACTTTTTTTCCTCGGAGGGCGCGAAGACTGCCACCAGCGCGGGGACCTGGGATCAACGACTTTGATACTAGGCGGTATCTCGGAGGGCTAAGTCGGCGGAAATCCACTTGGCCTTGTAGCGCTAGTTCAGTCCTTTTCCTTCCTTCCTTCCTTCCTTCCTTCCTTCCTTCCTTCCTTCCTTCCTTCCTTCCTTCCTTCCTTCCTTCCT